>NC_052356.1:61772693-61977672 GCF_009727055.1 Benincasa hispida | reverse complement strand
CTAATAGAGGTCTATTATTGTCTATCTAAGATAGACGGTGATAGAGTGCTTGCACGTAAATGAAGATGAAGAAGACAATGAAACTAAACTTAAATAGAAGATGAGGTTGAAGAAGATATTGAAAAAGATAAAGAAGAACAAGAAACTGAAGTAGAAGTTGAACCAGAAGAAAATAAAAAAAGAGAAAGAAGATCTAAACATAGAAATGAGAAAATAATAAATATGGTTGTTTATATACGTGATGATAGACAATGATAGTAGACTATCATTGTCTATCATTCAGTGTTCTTCTGATGAACTCCAATATCTTCTTGCAGCAAATCAATGAAGAAGAACAAATTGAGAAAGAGAAACAGGATGAAGAGAAAAAAAAAGTAGATAAAGAGAAACTAGAAGAAAACCAAGAGAAAGTAAATGCAGATCAAGTAGAAGAAGAGCAAAATGAGGAGGAACAAGTTGAAGAAGAGCACAAGGAAGATATCGATAAGGAAGAGAGTGAAGAGATTCACTTTCAGAACGAGAGACCAAAGAGAAATCAGAAGCGGAAGCAAATTATTGATGAGGAAGATGAAATAGAAGAAGAAACTGATAGTGAAGAGGATATGGATGAAGTGATTCAAACAAAAGGAAAAAAGAAAAAATAGAAGGAAAAGCAGCAAGTGCGGGGCAAACATAAAAAGTTTAGACCAAAGGTGCTAGAAGATACACACTTTCAAAAGGAGAGACCAAAGAGGCAACCAAAACCAACCTAACATACACAAAAAATATCAAGAAGAAACATGAGAAGAAGAACGAAGTACAACCTTGAACTTTAACTTAAGAAGTACAAAATTGATGATGGATACTGCTCCAAGCTTTAGCTTGAACATTTCTCAAACTCAATCTCAACCTAAATCTCAATCTCAATCTTAGTCTCAATCTTGATTGTAGAATTACTTTATATAGTTTGTAAAGCTTCAAATTGAAGATTTCTTTGTACTTATTTTCTACTTTATACAATTTGTAAGTTTCTTTCTACTCGTTGACAATCAACTACTTCTGGAATTTATAAAATTAACATGTTTTTTTCATTGTCTTGTTGTACTATCACGATCTATATTAGGAACTTTAGCAACTATTGAAAAACTTTAACATCAATGTATACTTGTTTATCTGAGTAGATCAATTATTGATAAATATGAATTGAGATACTTCTATCTCTGTCTATCTGAGATAGAAAGTGATAAAGCACTATCATTATATATCTAAGATAGTTATTTCTATCTATCTTAAATAGATAGTGGTAGAGAGCTATCTCTATCTTAGATAGACAGTGATAGAGGGCTATTATTGATAAATTTGAATTAAGATAGATGACTATCTCCGTCTATCTCAGATAGATAGTGATAGACTTCAATGGTAAACACTAATATTTGTTTCTATAGTTTCTATATCATTTGCACTCTATATTTGTTTAGTGGAGTGGATCTATTTAGTTGAGTGGATCTCAGAGAGATAGAGCACTATCTCTGTCTAGATAGATAGTGATAGATGGCTATCATTGTCTATCTCAAATAGACAATGATAGAGGACTATCTCTGTCTATCTCAGATAGACAGTGATAGACTTCAATGGTAAATACTAATATCTGTTTCAATAGTTTCTATATCGTTTGCACTCGATATTTGTTTAGTCGAGTGGATCCAGAGAGATAGAGTATTATCTCTATCTATCTTCGATAGATGGTGATAGATGGCTATTACTGTTTATCCCAGATAGACAATAATAGAGGACTATTTTTGTCTATCTCAGATAGATAGTGATAGACTTCAATGGTAAACACTAATATCTGTTTATATAGTTTCTATATCATTTGCACTCTATATTTGTTTAGTCGAGTGGATCTATTTAGTTGAATGGATCTCAAAGAGATAGATCACTATCTCTGTATATCTTAGATTAACAGTGATAGATGGTTATCACTATCTATCTTAGATAGACAATGATAGAGGACTATCTCTATCTATCTTAGATAGATAGTGATAGACTTCAATGGTAAATACTAACATCTATTTTAATAGTTTCTATATTGTTTGCATTCTATATTTGTTTAGTTGAGTGGATCTCAGAGAGATAGAGCATTATTTCTGTCTATCTCAGATAGATATTGATAGATGGTTATCACTATTTATCTCAAATAGACAATGATAGAGGACTATCTCTATCTATCATATCGTATTTTTTGTTGGTAGATAATTGTTTACCATACATACTTATTTATGATAAACAATAATAATTTAACATCAATACATACTTGTTTATCTGAGTGGATCTATTATTGATAACTTTAAATTGAAATAGACAGAGATAGAACACTATCTAAGATAAATAGTAATAGAGGATTATCACTATGTATCTTAGATAGACAGAAGATGGGTATATCTGTCTATCTCAAATAGGCAGTGATAGACTTTAATGGTAAATACTAATATTTGTTTCAATAGTTTCTATATCGTTTGCACTCTATGTTTGTTTAGTTGAGTGGATCTCAGAGAGATAGAGCATTATCTTTGTCTATCTGAGATAGATAGTAATAGATGGCTATCACTGCTTATCTCAAATAGACAATGATAGATGACTATCTCTGTCTATCATATCGTATTTTTTTTGTTGGTAGATAATTGTTTACCATACATACTTGTTTATGATAAATAATAATAATTTAACATCAATATATACTTGTTTAATAACTTTAAATTGAAATAGACAGAGATAGAACACTATCTGAGATAGATAGTGATAGAGGACTATCACTATGTATCTTAGATAGACAGAGATAGATGGGTATATTTGTCTATCTAAGATAGACAGTGATAGAGAGCTGAGATAGGCAGTGATAGAGGGCTGAGATAGACAGTAATAGAGGGTTGGGATAGACAACTCAAGAACAAAATGTCAAAAAATATCATTCATAAACTTTAATGTCAATCCATATGTTTATACATATATTACAATGAAAAAATAATGATCAAATCATTTGATTAATTGGTTCAAGTTTGCAAGTTCTACTATTGTGGCCTTTACGATTACAACGAGTACATTTTGATGAACTTTTGAATTCACCTACAGATTGAATTATTTGTTTCTTAGGTCTTCCAGCTTAACGTTTAACAATAGAAGGTAATATTTTCATGATATCATCTTCAGCTCTCCAATCCAAATGAACTCCAACAGGTTGAACACAACCATTATATATTGCTGATAATGTTCTTCTATAATAAAAGTCAGCTACATAAGAATAGGTATCTAAATTAAGCATTCGGAGCATGGAAACTGCACATGCACATGAAATTTCCTCAAAATCCCATACTCGACAACTGCAAGATTCCAAATGTAGCTTAACAATGAACTGTTTATGTCCATTCATTATCTTGTATTCAGTATTACTAATGGGATCAACCTAATAGATAAATACGAGAAAGTAATCAGTATCAACAAATAGAATACTATCATTGTCTATCTAAGATAGACAGAGATAAAAATCTATCTCTGTCTATCTCAGATAGACACTATTAGTGCTTTATATCTTTGTCTATCTGAGATAGACAAAGATAGATCACTATCAATGTCTATCTGAGATAGATAGTGATAGATAGACAATAAGAAAAAGATAGAATTCCTACTAAGAAACTTCTTGAATTTTCATGTTCTCGCCGTAATATGTTCTCAGCCTAAGAATTCAAATGAGTTTTTATTGAAAAAGAAGCTTTACTTCGATCATGAAACCAATTTTTGCGATATATTTCTAATTGAACTTAGCATGCTAGCCACGGGAAATTCTCTAGCATCTTTAAAAACTAAGTTTATACTTTCTGCAACATTCGATGTCATCATTCCATACCTTCTTCTTTGTGAATATGCCTGAAACCATTTCTCAAATCCAACATTACTAAGATAACTTCTAATGTTTGGACAAATTAACTCCATGGATCTCATATGGTACTCAAAATCAGCAGTAGTGTAGGAATTAGTACAACTAAAGAAATAACTATCAAGCAATGGATCCTTAAAATGAAGTTTCAACTTTCTTAAGAGATGATGCACACACAATACTCAACATTAGCAAATACTCTTAAAACTTCTTTAGGAATGCTAAGATGCTTATTAGAAACAATGACTATATTCTTTCGTTCCCTAAAACCACTTTGTAAGTTTTCAAAAAATAATGTCCATGATGCGTCATTTTCAAAATCTATGATACTAGATGCAAGGGGAAAGATTTAATTGCTACTATTTATTGATGAAGTTGTTAATGGCATGCCACCAAACTTACACTTAAAAAACTGCCATCAATAAATATGATAGGTCTACAATACTTCCACCCCTCGATTGATGCACCAAAAGCCATGAAGTAAAACTTAAAATGACCATTATCATCCATTTCTAAGGCAGTGTAAGTACCTGTAAAAACACATAAAAAAAATTCTATCAGCGTAAATAATAACAAAAATGTATAGATAGATAGTGATAGATGTCTAGATAGACAGGGATAATTGTCTATCCTTATCTATTGTAGATAGACAGTGATAGACAACTATCCCTGTCTATCTGAGATAGACAATGAAAGACATATATCACTGTCTATCTACGATAGATAGATGGTGATAGAAATTTGCTAAACAAAATTTATCATACCTGGATTCATTTCATCCACTTTTTAAAAAAATCTTGGAATCAAGGTGTATGATTCAACTACATCACCTTTTAACATCTTTACTATGTATTCTTTTGCCCTCCAAGCTTTTTGATAACTTATATTAACTCCAAGTTTTGTACAAGTCTTATGGATAATGTCTTTAGGAATGGATTGATCAGTGAACATGAACCTAAATCATCAATCATGCAATTGCCAATTATTGATGAAGAAGCTTGCCTATGACAACTCCAAGTTGTGTTCAATGGACAGTCATGCTCAGAAATGTACTTCCTAAGCATTCACAATGCACTGTTCTCATACCAAGATGCCTTAACATACCAATTACAGCCTTCTTGCAAACATTTGAACTGACTTAAAATTTGATCTTGTAGTCCTAAATTGAAAACTATTATTGTAACATCCTGAATTTCAGGAAAATTTAAGTTAATTATCTAAAATTATTGAGTTTAAATTTTCCTTTCATTTGGAAAATTGGGGTTAAATTGAAATAATTGAAAAACTTTTATTGGTTAAATTGAATTTAATTGATTAGATATTCGAACTGATTATTTTGAAAATATTGAATTTTTCTTCCCTTTGATTTTGGATTTTAAGGCCAACT
Organism: Benincasa hispida; assembly: GCF_009727055.1. Lineage (NCBI taxonomy): Eukaryota > Viridiplantae > Streptophyta > Magnoliopsida > Cucurbitales > Cucurbitaceae > Benincasa > Benincasa hispida. The sequence goes on along the minus strand of NC_052356.1, from coordinate 61,972,375 downwards.
TAAAAAAAAAATTAAAAGAGATAATTAATTTCATGTGGCTTTGAATTGATTTAAATATTTGGAAAGATTTAATTTGTATTAAATTGATTGATCTTATACCCTTTAATTTTGGTTTTTGAAGTCTAAATTAAGATAATTTGAAAAGTTAATTGATTTCTAAATTTAATAGAATCTTTGGAGATTTTGGAGATATTGTGATAAAATATTTTATTTATCTTTTCAAAATTTGGAAAAAAAATCTCAATTCTTTTATTTTTTTTTCCAAATTTTGAAAAGATAAATAAAATATTAAAAATAAAAGAATTGAGATTTTTTTCGAAATTAAATGAGAGTGAAAAGAGGTCAAAAATTGGGAAAGAAAGCAATTCAATTTTTCAGCGATAACTTTCACAAAATTGTCGATTACTAGAATTTGAACCGTTGGATCGTGCTTAAATTTGGTCAGTCTGTTCGAGACATATAGAGTTTTATTTTGAATGGGTGGATTGTTGTTTGAAGCTCTGGTTTGTTCGCAATCACTGCTGAATAAAATCTATAAACTAGAAATTCCTCTTCTCTCTCACAAACCCTTCTCATGCAAGACCCTCACTACCAGCCGCTAGCCTAAACAATTTATGTCGTCCGACAGCAATACACGCTGCCTATCTATGGCAGCCATAAGTCGACGCGCCTTCGGCCGCCATTACCCTGATCTTTGCCGGGATTTTAAGGAGAACCTTGGAAAATTGGTGAAGATCGATTGGCTAATTAAATCGAGTACTGGAATTTGTCTTGGACCAAGCCATAACTTTAGATTGATTCAAGTGTGCTAAAGAAGTTCTAAGGAGATTTTTTGTGTGTTTTTTACTAAGTTAAGGTAAGTAATCTTACTATTGGAACTGCCCTAGTGCCCGACAATGATAATTATAATTTATTGAGGATTATTAATTAGTATGATATTTATGTCTGCCTTCATTAACTAAGGTTTGAAATGACTGGAGTCAGGAATTGACAAATATGATTTACTGAGGATATATTGATAGTTTGATGTTTATGTATGCCTTGTTGATATGAGAGTTTAAAAGGCTAGTTGCGCATAGAGATGTTTGAATACTAGTATGATTTGAGTATATTATTTTTATTGGAGATCCTGCTGAATCTGAGGAGGATGAGATGCATACATATGTTGTAAAGCTATGATGAAGAAATTTATATGTATATTGTAGAATCATGATGATGAGATGTATAAGTATGTTATAGAACCATGTTGAGATTGTGATGTCGAGATTATGATAGTGATTTTACTGATTAGTTAGAATGCCCATCAATTTATGTTTCCTTTGGGATTCACCAGTTTGTGTTTCCTTCGAGATTCACCAGTTTGTGTTTCCTTCGGGTTTCACTAGTTTGTGTTTTCTTCGGAATTCACCAGATTTTGTTTCATTCGGGATTCACCAGTTTGTGTTTCCTTCAAGTTTCACTAGTTTGTGTTTCCTTCAAGTTTCACTAGTTTGTGTTTTCTTCGGAATTCACCAGATTTTGTTTCATTCGGGATTCACCAGAGGTAGTGGGCATATTTAGCCACAGTAGGATAGAACTCAGCTTTTCATGTATGTATATGTCCAATGAGGACTAGGACATTTTATATGTTCCACTAGAGGTAGGCATCTAGAGGACATAGATGCCTAACTTGACCCTAGTAGTGGGGTTACTTACTGAGTATTTTATATTCATTCTTTCTCATGTTATTATTTCAGGTAAGGGTAGAGATGCACCAGCGATAGACATACGGAATTTGTGATCGAGCCACTAGGACTAATTTTATGCTTCTGCTCATGAGATTTAGATTTCTTTTCATGTTTTTCTTAACTTTCAGTTTTGATGTTTGAAACTTACTATTAAGAATCATTTTTAGACTTATTTATTATCATTTATGATTTATGGGTACTCTATTGTTGTTTTTAATATTTGAATTTAATGAAAGCCTTTTGCACTTACCTTATTTATTTAGCATTTATTTCACCATAAAAGAGTGTCGTTTTAAGTTCCATGCATGCATGTATTTAGTAACGGCCTAACTTAAGTCCTAGGGGGTCAGGTCGTTATAATTATTCACTGCATTTATGTAAAAACACTTTGAGAGTACTTCTTTACTTTCAAATATACTTTTTACCTTCAAATCACCATTAAAAAAAAATATATTTCTTATAACTTCATCATTTGAAGAAGAAGAATAACCTAAATATAATATTCTATCACCATCATCACCTACACTACTAATAGCACCCACACTACTAATAGCAGAAGAAGACCCTTCCAAAGAACAAACACTTATCTGAGCAACTAATGGATGTCTATTGATTGCATCTTTAGTCAAAGTCAAATACCAAAAAACATCATTGTCCTTTTTTATTGGAACCACAGTTTGAATATTATTTTACAAAATCCAGTAAAACTGACAAATCTACCAATCAATTCAATCGAATCTCTTCATATGTTAAACCGACTAAACCATTAAAGTTTATATAGTCATCTACCAAAATTCCACCAACCTTATAATTCTCATAACAGTGATAATCATTACACTGTCTGATAACTTGTAGAAATACAAGCTATTGTAGCATTTTTTTTTAAATTATGAAGGCTAATAAGTAGAATATGTGTTAATAACACCAAGAATTCATATGAAAAAGTGAGCTTGCGTTGACCAGCACCGAAGATCCTCAGTAACCCTATATCATGCGTTATTCTGCATCAAAGTGTCTATTTTTACAGTTATTGCAGGAATTGATCTCATGCATTGGTCCCAGACCGCCACAAGGCTAACTGCATGCATTGATCGTCATGAAGACTAATTCATTGCATGGAATGTTGCATCTACAAAATGATAATCATGATAGAAGGATGATCGCGAGGTGGGTGGAATGCATTGAAACTTCAGAATAAACAAGCATGAACGCATTCCTTGGGAGTATCAGTAAGATAAGGTGATGCTGACATTTCCTATACCGCGATAGAAGTAGCAGTGAGTCAGAATGGAGTATTAAAACTGTCAGCGTTTGAACTCTATAAATAGAGTCTTGAAGCTTAACTTCAAACCATTCGAGTTTTTGCCTTAAGGTAGATTCTAGTGATCACAGATGAGAGCAAGAGCAAGACATTCTATGAAGGTTCTTCACCTCTACAGCCCCTTCCGAGTGACGATCGAAATTTCACTAGAGATAGAGCTCGAGAGAGACTTCTCCACCATCCATCCACGACACCACCACCAACCTTGATGCATTTCGGATGAAAAGCAAGAGATTGCTTACATCTAGCCCTCCACCTCGCCTCTTATATCTGTATTATTTTACATTTTGACTTAAGACATTAATACATTTTGTAATCAAGGCATCTCTTAGTCCTTCAGTACCATCTTCATCATCTTCTTCTTCTTTATCATCATCTACATTCATCATTTAGTTAAGTATCGAAGACAATCTCATACTCAGTCATGCGGCCTAGAGATATGACGCATGTAGACCACCGAGAGGTGTGCATTGCAAGAGTACAGAGAGTTAATCCTCTTTGCTTGATGTGAGGTTGTCGCAATGCTTGTCTATGAACTGATTAGCTACAACCAACTGCCTGAGAGGGTAAGTAGTGGAACACACTAAAGCAAAGTAAGCATTGTTCCTAAAGATAGGAACGATCTTATGCTCGACGCAACCATGCATTATAGAGATATAAGCATGCGGCCAGCCACCGAGAGGTGTGAGATGCATTAGTGTGGCGAGCTGGGATTACTCGAGCGACCAAACATAATGAAGTCACCTTATTATGCGTTAACAGTTGCAGCATCTCTACCAATCCTTAGTTAAACTTTCATTGCTCAATCTGTTTAGTTAAGAGTAAGAATAGTGCATAATCCATTAACTTCTGTCTTTTTACTTTTATTCATTGCCTCAAACGCATTACTACATAAACATTATTTAGTACAAGTTCCTGTGTTCAACCTTGGATCATCCCGAGAAACTTGCATTCTCGTTATACTTGGCAAGAAAGCAAGAAAACTTGTGATAAGAATGCATTGTCATTGCTGCATACGCACTTAACACATATTGCATATTTTTCAGTCCAACACATGATCATCAACGCATAGAGATTAACGCATAACAAAAGATGTGCATTTTTCCTCTCCCTTTTCCTACCAGCAAGCATAAAAAACAACTATAGGAATATTCATGGTATTCTACAAAATGAAAAAATATATATATATTATATGAGAAACTCATATTGAAACTCTATCACTAAGATTTTGTAAGAAACTCATAATCAAAATATCCAATAGTGATAGGCAGAAATAGAGTTATATCTTTGTCTATAAGTGATAGACAAAGATAAAACTCTATCACTGTCTATCAATAGACAATGATAGAGTTCTATCTCTATCTATCACTATAGATATGCATAGTGATAGACACTATCTATGTCTATCTCTGTCTATCTGATGTTCCAACCATATAAGCTATTATAAATGGAGTGAAGATCAATCAAAGATAGAGTTATATCTTTGTCTATCCCTGATAGACAAAGATAGGTGTTTATCTCTGTCTATTTGTGATAGAAAAAGATAGAGTTATATCTTTGTCTATCACAGATAGACAAAGATAGGCATTTATATCTATCTATTTGAGATAGACAGAGGTAGAGTACTGTCTCTATCTATTGGAGATAGACAAGTAATAATATAATATATCATCAATCATTTATGTACTTTCAATTGAATAAGATGTTAATCGTGTTCAAAATTTTAAGAATTTGATAATCCAACCATATAAGCTATTATAAATCGAGTAAAGATCAATCAAAGATAGAGAGTTCTATCGACAAAGATAGGCATTTATCTCTGTCTATCTGAGATAGACAAATAATAATACAATACATCATCAATCATTTATACACTTTCAGTTGAATAAGATGTTGATCAAGATCCGATGTTCCAACCATATAAGCTATTATAAATAGAGTGAAGATCAATCAAAGATAGAGTTCTATCTTTGTCTATCTGTGATAGACAAAGATAAAGTTCTATATTTGTCTATCCCTAATAGACAAAGATAGGTGTCTATATCTGCCTATCTGAGATAGATAAATAATAATACAATACATCATCAATCATTTATGCACTGTCAAAAATAAGATATTGATTGTGTTAAAAAATTTATGAACTCAATGTTTCAACCATATAAGCTATTATAAATGGAGTGAGGATCAATCAAAGATGGAGTTCTATCCTGATAGACAAAGATAGGCGTCTATCTCTGTATATTTGTGATAGACAAAGATAGGCGTCTATATCTATCTATCTGAGATAGACAGAAATAGATCACTATCTCTATCTATATCGACTCTTTTCAATCTGATCCTCTGCTAATTTGGAATTTTCAACTAATTGGCTTCCAAAATTGCTTTGCAGTGATGTATGCAACAACTTGTTGGAATTGTGGAGCAAAAGTTCAATAGTTTGGTTTATGAATTGGTTCGAGAACAGTTGTTGTCCTCTGAGTTTTTTATTTTTATTTTTATTTTTTTTGCATAAAAAAACATTAGAGTGAAGAGAATACTGTGAAATTCGAAGAAGAACTGTTTTTCACTCGGCAACGCAATGTGAGACATTGCAAAGCAACGGAAGAAGGAGAAGAAGAAGTACCTATGTGATCGATCGAATCAAAAAGAAGAATAAAACCTCTGAGTTGTGTGGTGACAATGAAATGATCAATTGAAGTGAAATCGGGGAAGAAAATGAATTGGAATCGGCGATTGAACAAAATTGTTTTGGAATTGAATGAAAATGAAGCTCAGAAGAAGAAGAGGAAGAAGAAGAAGAACAACAACAACAACAAAACGTTGTAGGAAATCGAGGGTAGTTTTGGAATTTTTTAAAAAAATATCTGTCAATATGATTTTTTGCCATAATATGTAAATACTTTGTATTTTTTTTTCTATTTTTGACAAATTCCCTAAAACAAATCATACTTTCCAATAATATGTTCAGATTGGGATACTGATGACAAATAATATTGAGGTAGTATTTAGCCCACTAAGTGGAGTTAGTAAGTCTAGATTTAACATGTTTGAGTTAGTGAGTTTGTGTTTGGTTGTAACGTTGTAAGATCGAGTTTCCAAAAGTAGATTACGAGGGAAGACGAAGTTACTTGATAAATGTGAAAAGTAAAAATAGATGAAAAGATGAAGTTCTTTGATAATGTGAAAAGTATATTAAAAAATGAAAAGATAGAGTTAATTTTTTTTAATGAAAGACGAAGTTACTCGATAAATGTGCAACTTCAATAATGTTTATTAATAAAGTTGATGAGTTGTTTACACTAACCTAAAAAGTTGGTGAACCAAATGGTCACTAAGTTCGTCAAATTTTGAAATCATAAAAAAAAGTGAACAAAATAGAACACAGTTTCGTGGAAGGTAATAGCTATTGAATTCAAATTGGTATTTCTCACAAGAATCACTTGCATTGTACAAACTGAATCTCAAATGTTTAAACAAAACATTCATACATATTCAGATGAATCTGTATATTTTCATCTCAAACTATGACATAAAGGAACCAGTAATTAATCCTATAAACAATCACAGCAGAGTCTTTGACAAGCAATTGAAGGTTTTTGATAAATTTCTTCAATATTGCTCAACAATCTATGGCAATGCAGCTTTGTGCAACGGTTGTACTGTCAACTTGGTTCACAAATGGGTTTATCTTCACCCAAACAAGTGAGAAAACTGATGCTAACAGTACTGACCATAGAACAACAATGGTTGGAGTCCGGTTTTGGCGACCCATGAGACCTTTGAGGAATGGATAGAGATGAAAAATCACCCAGAAGGCAAAAAAGACCTTGCCAAAAAGAGGTCCCCAAGCTTCATATCCACCATTTAATGCATCAGAAAATCCAGCAACAACACCGACCATGTTAATGACGATAAGTGTTGTAGGAGGGATCAAAAGTGTTGTCCATTTCACCATATAAAGCTCTCCGAACTCAGTGTCGTCAGCTGCCTTTGCAGTAACTGTGAAGTTGGTGTCTACGCCAGCTAACATCTTGAGGAACCCTTGGAAGACAGCAAAGAGATGGGCTGAGACGCCTCCTATGACCCAAAATTGCTCATTACGCCATATATCTTCGATGCTCACACCACTCCAACGCAGCTCAAGGACACTTGTGAGAATGATGGACAAGAAGAGACCAAGAAAAAGGGTACTTGCTAGGTTTGAGAGCTGCAAGATGTTAAAGAGATGACTTGTTTTAAAGAAGCAAAACTAATGAGCAAAAAACGTGAGGAAACATACAGAAGGATTTTCATGATAATAGGGATATACAGTCCCACAAATGCAAGAGCCACATAATTCTACTTGAATATTTCCAAATACTATGAACAGACGAGGCAAAAAAAATGCTTCTTGAAGTACACATTTTGTGTTAGTTAGAACAACAATGCGAGGGTAGATATATTTACCGTTGGTATGATAAATTTTCCAGTCAGCAGGCAGATTGCAGGCAATGAACAGTAGGCAATTAGAGGGAGGGAGGTGAACGGATAGACAATGGTGTTTATGTATGCCATTCTTTGGAGCCATTTGAGCCGACCACCTGCGAATCCATACCATAATGGACAATGTCTACTGAGAAAAATCTCAACAGATCCAAGTGCCCATCGAAGAACTTGGTGCAGACGATCGGAAAGATTAATCGGTGCCGATCCTTTGAATGCTGGCCTCACGGGCATGCAGTAGATGGACCTCCATCCTCGGCAATGCATCTTGAAACCCGTTAAGATATCCTCAGTGACTGAACCGTATATCCAACCAATCTGAAAAGCAGAACCATAAGCCCAAAAATGGTGGACAAGTGTTCAGAAAATAGTTCAAATAATGTGCTAGTATCAACTAAAACCAACCTCTTTTCCCCAGGCAGTCTTCTCTTCATAACCACAGCCAATGACATGAATTGCTTCTTTAATCAAAGTAGATGGATTTACAGATTCTGCAACTCCTCCATTTTCCATTAGTGTAGACTCAATAAATACAGAAGATAAGCCAAAAGTTTTCTCAAAGCTTAATTGAGAAATTAGCATTGACCTCTCGTATTCATCATAATCTGTAGAACAAAGCCAAGACTAAATTTAATGACAAGCCGAAGAACTACTGCTTTAAATTTCTAAAACCAAGTTCCACCAAGATTATACTTACTATCTATTTCCCTGAGATTAAAGATTGCAGCATCAAGCTCTTCTCTTTTTGCATCTCTCTGAATCTCAGTCGGATCTTTTGAGATCTTATTGGAAGGACAGCAGCACGAGCAGCAGCCACACCAAGAGCAGGATGATGAGGATGTCTTAGATATGCTAGGCAGAGTAGGAGGTCCGTAGCCATAAAGAGCCTGTCTATTGAAAACGCAACCTGTACCCACGTAAACTGGTCCCTGGATGCCATCCAATCCTTTCATGTTCACCTGAAACAAAAATGAAAATCCTCAGAACTGAAGAACTCAGATGCTCTTATGAAACATGGAAGATTTCTATTAATTATTCTTCTGCAGGGAATGGATAGAGTGATCATATATGCCTTTAGAAAATAAAACCAATTTAAACTCACATCAAAGAAAACTGTGTTACGATTGGCATATCGATCACTTCGATCAATGCCATCAAACCTCTGAGGAAATTGAACATAGCATACATCTCGGCCTACTTGTGGGTCCATCAAGAAACACATTGCCTCACGTATAGCTTGGCTATTGTTAACATAGTGATCACAGTCAAGGTTGAGAATGAAGGGGGCGTTTGTGAGGACTGCAGATACTCTCACCTGTTTAAGGACAAAAATATTTGATCATACACCTTTTATGTGCCTGCAAACAAATAAAAGTATGGTAGATAATTGAGTACCAGAGCATTTTCAGCACCAGCTTTTTTGTGATGTTGGTAACCAGGCCTCTTCTCTCTGGACACATAGACTAGTCGAGGGAGTTCATTGCCCTCTATGTCATGGGCGCCAGTATTTCCAAGAAAAACCTGAAACAATCCATCCTTGATCCTCGGTGATTGAACATTTTGATTCAATTTTTCAATTGAAAAACAAAGTAAGCGTGTTGATGGACCACTGAACAAATGGGCACAGAAAAACAGAAGGGAACAGACATAATTTCAAAGATATTAAAATTCTAATGGACAAGCAGACAGGTCTTGAACCATTTTGAAATAGAGATTTTTATGACCACTTGATGAACTTTAACTGGGGAAATTTATAACTGAAGAACTTCAGAAATCTTCAATCATGGCTGAACATATAAACAAAAACATATTCAATCCTATGTCAATCAAAATTGATCCAGGATTGATACAATTTGAACTGAACTTTTCTATTCAGGCAAGATATTCAGAGAGTCAAACATTTCATGATGTACAAGATAAACTAGCATTAATTTGCTTAGATAATTAAAGAGTATAATAGGAGGTGAACATTCTTTTCTGTTAGTAGAATTAGCAAATGCAATAAAATGAAAAGTGTTTAACCTGAATCATTCCAGGGTGGTCACGTGGGTTATTTCCTGGCCAAGCTGTTCCATCTTGCATGGACCAGCCTTCATCAGGCGTTTTCTGAGCCTTCGCTACCAAAGCATTAACTCGTACTTTAAACTCTTCATAAGCTCTCTGCCACAGATCACCAGACTAATTGTTAAATAACTGTTTCCGACCATTGACATACTAAATGATATATTTTTAATACAAATCAAGCAAGTCACTTAGTCATGGCAATGACTAACGAACAAGGAGCAGAATATGAAGAGGAAGCTTGAAGTTCTTACTTTCATTGCTCTACGTTCCTTGACAAAAGAAGGTTGCACTTTATCTTTCAAATAGTCTATTTTCTGAGAGAAGTAAAACTCAGGAGCTCGGGGTTCAATGGAGAATTTCTTGCAGAATGGAACCCACTTTCTTGCAAAGTCAGCTGTTTCAACTAGAGACTCAAATGAAAGCATAGCTGCACCATCGTCAGACACGTAGCAGGAGACTTTATCAACAGGATAGTCCACAGCAAGGATTGAAAGCACGGTATTGGCAGTGATTAGTGGAGGTTCTTTCAATGGATCAACAGTACTCACAAAAAAATCCACAGCAGCAAGCTGGGAAGGTTCTCCCTCTCTTTCAAACCTGACGTCAAAACAGATGAACACAATCGATAACATATCAGGAGCATTAGATTGAAGCACCCATACCCACCACCTTTTTTATTCCTAATTAGTTAGTATTCCATATTATATCTGACATTTTTATCATTCTTCCTGGACTAAATGGTACCCAGATATATTTCCTGCAGCCCAGTTACAATGTTTTGTGAAGTGAAGAAAGGGGCATTGACTGAAAAGTTAAGCGAAAAGACTATCACAGTATTATTTTGCCATATCAGACCATAGCTCAACTAGTTAAGCAAGTGTTCTCAATTAAGAAGGTTCAAATCACCCTACCCTTATTGTTGAACTTAAAATGAGAAAACTTATTAAAACAGTCCACATAATTATTTAGAGACAAACTATTACAACTAAGTGAGGGCAATAGATGGAATCTCCAAAACTTTTTGATATGGTATAGTACCCAAAAAAAGAATTATGAAAACAACACTCCCAAATTACTTCGGCTTCATTTGATAACTATTTTATTTTTAGTTTTTAGTTTTAAAAAATTAAACTTATAAACATCACTTCCACCCCTTATTTCTTTGTTTTGCTATTCACTTTCTACCCATATTTCCCAAAACCCAGTGAAGTTTTGACAACTTAAAAAGTAATTTTTAAAAACTCGTATTTTATTTTAGGATTCTAATAATTCAAGTATTATTTTAAGAAATATGAAAACCATAGTAGAAAAATTCGGAGGAAACAAGCATAAATTTTAAAACAGAAAATAAAAAGTAAAACCATTATCAAACAGGGCCACATCAAGAAGTTCTGCTCTCCTACCTGGCTGATAATCTGTCAATGAATGTGTCTCTGCAGACGGGAAACCATTTAGGGAACTGATCCAACACCCAGGAGAAGGCGAACCAGATTTCGCATATGATAGAAGTGAGCCATAGACCAAAAGCACTATCAACAGGATTGGTTATTCGATACTGAAAGAAAAGAGCTAGAATGATCAATCGCATGATTATCACAATTCTGTACGGTGTTAATCTGCTGGAAGGAATTGGATAAACTGAAGAAAATGAGTGTGTAACCCCAGCCTCCCCTGAAATCCTGGAAGAAAAAAAAAATTCATATTTTTCATAAGCTGTTACGACAATATCATATAATCAGAAGAATGTAATTCCACTCTTTCCTCTGACTAAAATTTATAACATTAGCTTACATTCTCCTCAGAAATATGATGTCAAAAATCTAAGTCATTAAAAAGTATGCACATATGAAGCCAGTTCAATAGAAAAGCAAATCAGCACACAGAAACCAGCTTTTATCTCCAATCATGCATTCAAAATGTTAGAGACATGACCAATATGACCATTAAATTCTTAGAAATCAGATGGGAAAAAAAAAAACACCAAGACCTGCTTGTACTTACTGTTTCTCTTCCATTTGCTGATGGACAGGAATTTGAGCTTCCTGTTCAGTCTTCACGGTAGGCCGTTTCTTTTTATTCTTCTTATCCTTCCAACTCTCTACTCTGTTCTTCCAAATTGGGTTCCCAGATTCATCATTCAATTCTTCACAAAACCAGGAAGAGATTATTAAGAATAGGAACAATATCAAAGGCTCCCAACATGATTCATAAAATGTAAATTCATTACCACTATCCACTGTCGACACACTACTGACATGTCTAGCATGAACTCCAACGTCCTAAGCAAAAAACAAAAGCATAAAAGAAAAGTAAGAAATAACTTTGAGAGAGTCTAATATTAAGGAAATACAATAGTAAACACAAGTAAACAGAACTAACAAAATAAATTGTACCTCAGAATGACTGAGATGAGATGCCATTGTGTTTCGATCTCCTGATCTCTTTGTATCAGCATCCATCAGCAAGTTCTCTGAAAATTCAAAACATGCTAACAAATTCAGAATGACTTATTTATGAGATTAAAGAGTGCGAAATATAGGATCAAAATGACTTTCTAAATATTTTTAAGCACTTAACAAGTCATTCCAAACAGGTTTATAACTCCATAGGTACTCCAAACTTCCTAACCAATTCCTTTAAGTATTAGCAAATCCATAGTTAACATAACTCCCTACGTTAGAGTATCCAAGACTATCACAACTCTCAAACAACTTATGGTCAATTACAAATGAACTCAAACAGGAATAGAACTGCCACTCAATGAAATTCAATTGCCTGAACAGAAAAGGCACAAGACTCCAAAATGAAAGCAAATAGGATAGTTCAACCGATCAGAAGATACCGTCAAATGGAGAGCCACACCGCAAGCAAACATTTCGGCCTTCCTTAATATCATATTGAACGCAGACTCTACAAATAGGAAAATGGCACTCATGGCAAGCAACGAAAACCTCGCCATTGCCATCAACTCCGACTGGTTCACCACAAGTGTGGCAAATGGGAATATCAGAAACCATCATCCTGTTTCTCACTTGCCCTTTCTCCAAACCCAAATCAAAGCTTTGGTCCTCGAAGCCCCTAAATCCAGGGTTTGGAGGTGATTTTAAATGGAATACGCAGAACCCAGATGGGTCGTATCAATCTGTGCGAGAAGAGGGGTGAAAGCATTTTAGAAATGGGGGGAAATGGAGGGTAGTAGTTGGAAAGATGAGAGGTTGGGAAGTTGGTTTCACCCATCTGCAGAGGAGAGGAAGAAGAGATGAGAAGCAAAGTGTGTGTAGAAACAGATTTGAATTTTTGCGGGAAGTGTAAGCAAAGATTTAGTTAGGGAGAGTACGTCTTTGATTTGAACTACTAACAGACAATTGTGCACCAAACCAAACCGCTGCAGGAGAAACTAGAAAGTAACCCCACAAACGCAAGCAACTCTAGTCTGTGAATCTTCTAATTGAAGTGCGCTCCTTACTAGAGTGTGAATCTTCTTCTTTCGAACTAGACCTATGAAATGATCAATAGAAAGAAAACTATTGGCGGAAAAAAATCAAAACTTGGCTACTGTTGATTCATGGATTGGTTAACCGTTGAGTTCATATGAATGAATGATCAATGAAGTCGGTTTAGTCCAGCTGAAATATCCTGATTTCACAATTTACCCTTGTTTTCTTTTCTTTTTTCTTTTTTTAATAATTTTTTTTTTTTTTTTTTTTTTTTTTTTTTTTTCTTTTTTTTTTTTTTTTTTTTAATAATAATTTCAATTAGGTTAACTTTGAAAAGTTTTACTTCTATCTTCAACTTTGGTTTTTTTAAAAATAATAATAATGGTTGTAAACTTGCGTAGCACGATGAAAACCAATAAAATATAATATAATAAAATAAATAAATATTAAATAAATTAAGCATAATATATAAATAAACAAAATAAAATAAATTAGTAAAATATAAAATAAGAAATTTCTCTAAATTCTCCACTTTTTCCAATTTTCATGGAATTTGCGCAATGTTTTTGTGTATTCCAAAACCCACCAAATGTCACCATAAAGGCAATTTGGCAAGTAAGAGGTGGATTACATGGATACTAATAATGTGTAATGTTGAAACACATGGATAACACTTTGAAAAATGGGGGCACGACACATGATCAATGGACACTAAACATGAGCATCTAATGAGCATTTATTATCATAATATTTATAATACTTCCCCTTAGATATCCATTATATATATATGAAATATGTCTCGTTAAAACCTTACTAGAAAAAACCCAATAGGAAAAAAAATCCTAGTGAAGGAAAAAAAGTACATATTTTATATAAAATACTCCTAAAAAGTATATTTACTCACCCTCGTAAAAACATCACTTGAAATCTTTGAGTCACCACATTTCAATGTTATGCACCAGTGTTTCAAAATTTGCAATAGGTAATGCCTTTGTAAATAATTCTGTCAGATTATCTTTCGAACAAATGTGTTGTACAGTGATGTTGTCATTTTCTTCAAGATCATGAGTATAGAAAAGCTTTGGTGAAATATGCTTTGTTCTATCTCTTTTAATATATCCTCCTTTGATTTGAGATATGCTTGTTGTGTTGCATTCGTATAATATTGTTGGAAGATTTTTAGTAGAAGACAAGCCACATGTTTACGAATGTGTTGAGTCATTGATCTTAGCCATACACATTCTCGGCTAACCTTATGGATTGCAAGAATTTTAGCATAATTTGAGGAAGTAGCTATTGTGGTATGTTTCCTTGACCACCACGATATAACAGTTCTTCCACATGTGAATAGATAACCTATTTGAGACCTAGTTTTGTATAGATCAGATAAATATCTAGAATATACATAACTAACTAGATCAAAATTTAATTTATTTTAATAAAATAAACCCATATCATTCGTTCCTCGGAGATAACAGAGAATATGCTTAATTTTGTTCCAATGTCTTTATGTTGGAGAAGAACTATATCTTGCTAACAAATTTACTGAAAATGCAATATCTAGTCCGGTATTATTAGCAAGATACATAAGTGCACCAATTGCACTAAGACTTCAGGACCAAGAAATTTTTCATTACCATCTCGAGATCAAAATATATCTTTCCTCACATCTAATGAACAAACTTTGATTGGAATGTTTAATGGATGTATTTTGTGTTGGGGTTAATGCCCTAAAGTCTCGTGTCCTATAGTTTGTAAACATTTTGTACGAACGCTTGTGTTGTTAATGTGTGACATTAACTTCACATCTTGTATTTTTGTTCAGTTACTTGTTTTACTTGCTTTATCACAAACCAATAAACATAAAATCCCTGGTTATCTGTATGTGACTCAAGTATGTATGTGGTGACATATAAGTGGATCATGTTTTGAGTGATAACCAAAATGGTTTGTAGTATATGGATATAGGAAGGAAACCTTATCTTGGTTACACTACGGATGTGGCCCGCTTTGTGGAATGGTCACAAGTGTTGTGACTTATCACAGATGGTCTGATCCTGATCATTCGTGTTGGAAGATGCAAGCGGGGGCGTCCTATACAAAGATTTTATATAAGACCTGACCACGAAGTGTTAACGTCTCGTTATATAACACGTTCATGACAAAGACTTCACTTCACTAGGATGACCATATGACCTCAATCCTAAGTGAGTTGGGAACTCCTGCCATTGAGAGCGGTCCTTTGATTTGTATGGGTGCGAGTGGCCAGGTAGCGGATTCAAACCTACTGTTTTGGGGATTCGTCTGATTTGGGAGCTGGGAAATCAACTACACAAGATGGATTCACTCCTTCCCCAAGGCAGGGTAAGTAGATAGATAGCTCCCTTAAGGACTGATTTTGGGGCTTAAACGATGTGGCGCCAACACTTCTCTTGGCCCGAGAGGTGTTCACACATAGTTGGACTATGTTGTATTGTTCATTAGAGGAATCAGTGGTACTTAAGGAGTGAGATGTAACTATAAGGGCATAACAGTAATTTGGTCTAGCTGTACTTACGAGCATCTGTGAGGGTCATCGTACTCATGATTGGTTATATCCGATGGACACAGAAATATTTTGTGGTAAGAAGAGTTCAGCTGTTGGTCTTTAGTGAAATGTCTGATAGTTAACGGATGGTGGATCTCGTGGCTAAAGAGTTTAGTAAGCTATTCACGGACCGTTGGAGCTTCAAGCCACAGGTCCATTAGGTCCCCTGGGTAGCTTGGATAAAGTCGAGAATCAATATTTGGGTTAATTCGAAATGTTCAAATTGACAAGAGGAAGTTCGATTATATATGATATAATTGGACTGGTTAATTATATATGATAAAATTGGCTAAATGTATGAGATACATTATTTTGGAGGAAATTAGATATAAATATGATTTATATCAAGTAGAGGAGAAAATAGTATAGTAGATATGTGATATCAAACTATAGAATAAAAATATAATATGATTATATTTATTAATTAATTAGTTGGTGAATTATATGATAATTAATCCAAATTTCACGTTCGGGCGTGGGTTAATGTAACCGATGAATTAAAATGAAAAAGGTTTTCATTTTGATCGTCCGTCGTTCAATCGCCCGAAAAGAAAAATGAGAGCGCGTTGGTGTTGATCAAAACGATTGCTTGAGAGACTATACAATACCTTTTCTCTGCCTAAATGATCGTCCACCTCGCGCTAAATGATCGCATGCTATATCCTACACGATCGGATAACTTCTCTAAACGATCGTATAATGTGCCGATTATACTAAACGATCGTGTACCTTTTCCTAAACGATCGTTCAGTAAATCCTACACGATCGTGTAGCTCCTCCTAAACGATAAGCATTTTTGCTATGCGATAGCGTTTTCTTCCCGCCTACTTGCTTATCGACTACACGATTCGTGTTTCCTCCATCCTCTACCAAATTCATCAAAGCCCACCCTTTGGATTTTCACTCCGAGAATACCTGGGGCTCTTTAGTGGTGGTGTTGTCCCTGTTGCGGTTGTGAGTTCGCATTGTTCATGCTACTACAGTCGACGTTTTCGCTTGGTGTTGGTAGATCGCGTGGAGGGTTTCCACTGCATTGGAGTTCTGGAGTGTGAAGATTGTCTTCAACTGGTATAGAACTCTGTCCCTTTATTATTTTGTTGTTTGTAGCATGCCGTTAATTAGAGTTTATTTGCATAACTGTATGTGTTGAATGTATAATGTTATATTTCGGTCACTGTGAGATCGGAGCGATCCGAACGCGCTCATGGAACTCTACGGTATGAGATCCTTCAATTGGTATTAGAGCCAGGTTCTGATACTCCAATTTCATCTGTTGCAATGAAATGACATATACATTCATGGTGGGTGCATTTCTACGCTATTTAATTGTTAAATCTGCTATGGATGTGCGGGATTAATGGATGGTTTCGGGATGATTGGCCTCGGTTTGATTTAGATTCTTTTACATTTACGATTTTTTGTAAAGGCCCCTGCATTTTTGGGCATTAATAATCGTTATCGAGTTTGTATTCAAAGTTTGTTTGAAGTTTTGAGTTGTTCGTCGAAGTTCTGGGACAAGCGTTCGCGGTTCTTCGAAAAGAAGGCGATCTAGGGTTGATCGCATTATGCAGAAGATGTTCTACGCGATCGCTGTTATCGCTCGTAAAGATGAAGGAGTACGCGATCGCTGATGAACACATCGTTATGGGGTATATGATCAAGAGTTTGATCGTATCGTGTTAACGATCGTATGCGATTGCTGAGTATCATTTAATGCGCGTGCGCTAGATGATCGTTTAGGTCAGTAAGTTTCATCGCTTAGCAACTGACTAAACGATCGCTTAGTATTGCAAGTAAATCGTTTTATGGTTTCACGCATTGTGTAGACGATAAGATGCTCACGTATCGTTTAAAGCACTGTCGTGACGATCGTTTAGGTTAGCAAGCTTCATCGCTTAGTAACTAACTAAACGATCGCTTAGTAACGCAAGGTAAATCGTTTACCTGTCACTCGTGCTGCACGATCGCATAACTTAGGCTTTCGCAACCTCGTCGTCGTCTATGCGATCGTTTACTTATGCTCCTATTGTATAGTGTGAACGATCATCTACCTACTGAAGTTTTCTAACGATAAGAACCTCCTGGCATTTCAAGACTCGGTTTGCCTGTGAACCAGTTTGCTTGATGAAAAATGTAATAGATAGGATTTTTTCATTCCGATTTTTTTTTTTTTTTGTAAAGGCATATCCCGGTCCATTAATCCTTTACTTATTACATGTGATGTATGTTTTTATATGTCATATGGTATGCACATATAGTAATAATCCTACCTTAGGTTATGCAATGGTCATGCATCATCTCTTTATTGTAATTGTTATAATTTAGAGAAGCATGATTTTAATTATGTAAGAGCATGCTCATGCATCATATAATATAAGAGTTATATTTATGCATGCATAAAAAGCATTGACATGCATCATCTTTATATTATAAATGTTATAGTATAAAGGGTGAATGATAGCATGTTTTCTTGGTTGTTATACATTATATAAAAGTTATATATAGTAATGACCGGACATTGCATGAAGCATGACACATAGATTATTTTATAAATGCTATAAACGCCTCATTGTGCGCAATATTTTAGTTGTTTCTTTTTAAAAGTTAAGAGAAATTAGAACTAAAAGGAATAAGACAGACATGCATACTCACTTAGGTTTAATTCATGGTTTTAAAGTGTTTAAAACTTGGATCACCTAGACCTAAGATCATGGTTCTAATACGATTAGCAACCCTAAGGCTTTAATCTTTTAATCAGTTTAATATAATTAAATTGGCTAATAAAAGGTTAAAGTGTAACAAATCTATCTATAAGGGACCTTTTATCTAAGGTGAGTTCTATCTAGCCTGGAGTATTTAAGTTGACGGAAACGTAACACCCCTACCTGGGAACTTACCTGGAAAAGTGAATTAGATAGATTTGATGCGTGCATGCAAGTTAAGAAAAGTCTATTAAAGTGTTTAAATGTGACTACTTGAACTTGTTCATATTTCATAAACAAACGTTGTTTATGAGCAGAGTTTAAAAAGACAACTTAGACTAAAATCAGTAGATGGATGGATTGTCTATGTTAATGAACCCCTAGGTAGAACATTCAGTAAATGGTACTTGAGGCATGAGATGCTTCACTTAAAACTTTCACATTTCTCTTAAATAGTCCACACCGTGAGATTTATCATTGGCCTCGCGGCACCTTTGGCGTGTCCCTCCAACGGATGGTCCTTCATCATGTACTTCCTGAACTCTTCAAGGATGAAACAATAAACATTTTAGGGTTTGCCATCCGAAGAATGAATGATATTCGTTTTCTTAGCCAGAGTTTCATCCAACAAAAAGTAACTTATAATCTGATACGCACTCGTAGAGGCTTCTTGGGTAATTGGTATATTCAAATATGAAAAATTCCCATAAAAAGAAGTTAACAGTCCGTATAAGAACTGAAAGGGGTATTTTGCTTTTCAATAATGCTCGATCAAATCTTGATTACTTTTGTTGAATACATTGGCATTTAGCCAATGATCAATCTCTTGATGGGTCTCAAAAGACTTATAATGGAACATTGTACCATAATTAGCATTTTTACGAAAATCCTTCTCACTACATATTGTTTTGTGGCTTGCATCCGCAAAGACTATCAAGTTTCTTGCTACATCACGATCATGAAAATGCAAGACACCACTGCGGTAAATTCTACCACAAAAATCCAAAAATACTGGCAAATAAAACTGATAGTCATTATAGGTTTTTGCCAGATTAAGCATCAATTTCTCTGTATGAACACGTTGTATGCATTTAAGTTTTCACTATATAAAACTAGCACCATGTTCAAAAACTCGTTCAAAGAGTATTTCTTGAGTCATCTCGCTCGAGATCGAGCCTCGAGATTTAATTAAAAAACAAAAAATAAAATTTTCTCAACATGTTTGGATCGATTATTAAAATGTTTAATTTACTATCATGCCCTCAGATATTATATTATACTATGATTATTATATTATTATTTTAGAAACTCATTATTTAACTTGCTCTACAAGTTTTGCTCTAAAAATATTTTACCAAAGTTTTAAAAACCCTCTCAACCCATATCTATGCACAAAATCATGAAAACAAGATATATATGTCTATCTTTTCTTTGTTAAATATTTTTTTGTTTCTAAAATTCATGTTGTCGACCCCAAAAAAGTGGTTTGCATGGTTATTTACATAATCTCAGTCTAAATGCATTTATCTCGCCCGAGATTGGTACTCTTTGACCCGGGATTGACTATAAAGGGTTAAATCTCAGACAAGGTGAAAACATGTTTTCACCGAGATTCATTATTATTTTCGAGATTTTGATGGTTATTAGTAACCTTTTAGTATATCTGTTTGGCTTGCTTTTTTCAAGATATCTCATATATTTATTTGTTTTGGGGGAAAATGAAGGAAAATGAGAAAGAATATATAGGAAGACGATTAAAAAGTTTGATTGTAGACATCGAAATAACATATGAGGACTTTTTATGACAAATATATAGAATAAGTGGGATAAAGGTTATTGAGTTTGAATTGGTTATAAAGTGTTTGCATAATGTTACGACGAATGTCTTTGCTTTTGTAATCAATAATCAAGAAGACCTTCATTTTTCTTAATCGGTGGCGACGTGTCTGAACGAGTTTTCTTAACCGGACTCAATCTCGAGCGAGATGGCTCGAAAAATACTCTTTGAATGAGTTTGTAAAAAGGTCACTAGTTTTGAAAACTTAAAACGGTTATTTTAGACAATTTCCCCATTAACTTCTTTTTTCCTTTTTCTTTTTTTTTTTTTTTTTTTTTTTGGGGGGGGGGGGGGGTTATTGTAATAGAAAAAATAACTCTCCAAGGGCTTCTTTGTCTTTTCTTTTTTAAGAAATTTCAAAATCTTCTGACATAAATAAAAGGCGAAACATACCCCAAAGTTTATAGATATTTTGTATGATTTATCCTTCAAAATAGTAAGGTAGTAATGTTGAGGTTGAACCATCTCAATTTGGATATCTTGGGTGTCTCAGATAAATAAATTTATGTTAATATGTTTAACATTTTCTGTGGTTCATAGAACGCTCATTCTCAGGCTCAAACAATTGAATTTATGTTATGAAGTACTCGCTATAAATATATGTTGTTGCATATTTAGATATGGACGTACGAGATCCTATCGTCGGTAGCAAAAAACGTTGCCACTAGAAAAAGCAAGGTGGTTATGCCTCGTATATTACGGTGGCACTTGGTGTCATTGAAAGTACTCGAGAGAGACATTTGTTAGTCTCAAAATGTAAGTGTGATCTAGCCACAATATGTTTATTTGGTTATTAAATTGACACTAGTCATCTTACTGGGTTGAACTGTTAATGCAAACAAAATTCAAAGAGGGTCATGTCATGTTCAATGATGAGAAAGAGTTTTCGAGACACCCTAGGTGATAGACGGGCCGTAAGATAAGTACATTTCGACGTCAAGAGTTCGAGAAACTCTAGTAGTTTAAAAAGTGGCGATAGTTCGAATGGGGAGGATAGTTCAGAAGGTGGGGATGGTGATAAGAAAGATAATGTCGAAGGTAGAGTGAGGGACAACGAATCTGATGATGACATAAACATCCACTAGTCCACTTACACCCTCAACGAGGATATGTTTCATGATGTGTTGGTGGGTCACGTATGTCTTGAGCCTGAAGATGAGTGTTCTGAGCCTGAGGTTTCAGACCACAAGGAAAGAGTCAATTTTGATCCTTCTATATATCCATACCTACAGAGTATTGACAGCTCAATATCGAGTTTGGATGGTCGTGTATCGAACCTCGAGGGAGATATGCGAGACATCAAAGCACAATTGTCAGCCATTATGTCTCTGTTACAGTCTATGAAAGGTTCCATGGTGTTTGAAACGACGAGGTCACCCACTTCACAAATAGCCCACGACGCCAATAGGTCACCTATCCCTCCTCTATCTCGGTCACCTACCTAACCTCTATATAGGTCACCCATCCATCCTCTACCTAGGTCACCCACCCAACCTCTACCTAGGTCACCTGTCTCACCCCTACCTCGGTCACCCATCCAGCCTCTACCTAGGTCACCCACCCCACCACTACCTCTGTCTCTTATACACATCTAGATGTGTATAAGAGACAGCCCCTACCTCGGTCACCCATCCAGCCCCTCCCTTGGTCACCCACTCCACCTCTACCTCGGTCACCTAACTCACTTGTACAACATGATACATCCACCTCACCCATTCCTCTTCCACCCGCAGAGCCTGATATCATGGCCTCACCTATCGTTCTTCCACCCATAGAGCCTGATATCACATCTTCGTCTATTTATCACCCTGATACTTCAACCGTTGTCTCTTCTACTATCCTTCCACCTCTATATACGAGTAGCGAAGACATTGAACTTTACCTTCTGAGAAACAATGTCTGCTGAAGCCATCACCTACCGCACAGTCTGACACCATACATCTCAATTCACTGGTATGATCCTTATGTGATTGGAAAATCTCTTTCTTCATATTTGTTATTCAACATATTCACCATTTTTTTTTATATTAATGTAGGTTATGACGAAGAGTTGAAAGACCACTTGTAAGAGAAAGATTGTTGACAAGTACACACCTCCAGCCGAACCAAAGAAGAAAATAACAAAATAGAAGGAAAGTAAGGTACAACTTTCTTTGGACTATCCATTGATTAAGTACCCTCTCCATGGAGTACTTACGACACTGTTTAAAGCGACGATCCAATACTCCTTGGCGCATGAGATTCCACCTGCTATATTTATAAAAATGATGAATTAGATTGCCGATACGAATACAGACCATGAGGTTCGAAAAAATGCATTTCGACTATTATCCATGTCATGTCATGGGTAAATTCGACGTCAAGTGGTCAGATGTGGATTTTGTGTATACGGAACAAACATCGTTGATCTTTGGATGTTGATTGCATTTGACCTAAATAGAGGCTGGTTGTTCGTATCCGATTCACTACCATCCATGACATCAAAGAAGAAGCTAGAGTCTTGCTTTGAACCTTTGACTTACATCCTACCATCGTTCCTTCACTATTGTGACTTCAAACATTGGAAGCCAGACATAGAAACATCCCATTGGAAAATATCTCGATCTACTACTACGAACACACAACACGAGTCACTAGATTGTGAAATATTTGCAATCAAATTCTTAGAGCATTTCGTGACGAGTAGTGATCCTTCTGTAATTACTCAGGAGAAAATGAGTTACTATAGGATGCAATTGGCATGTCAACTGTGGGCGAACACTCCATATTATTGATGTATATTTTACATGTGATGTATATAAATCTCAATGTAAGTTTACATGTGATGTATATAAATTGCCAGTATAGTTTTACTAAAATGTTAAGTAAGAGAGAGCAAGATTAGCGACAGCAACACTAAGAGAGAGCAAGACATTTACAAAAATGATGATAAAGAGATATAAACATGTTAAGTAACGTTACTAGAGAGAGCGAGACATTTATAGAAATGATGATAAAGAGATATAAACATGTTAAGTAACGTTACTAGAGAGAGCAAGATTAGCGAGAGTGGCACTAAGAGAGAGCGAAACATTTACAGAACGAGTTATAAAGAGATATGAAGTTTAGTAACATTACTAGCGAGAGCGACACTTAAAGAGAGCAAGACATTTACAGAACAAGTCATAAAGAGATATAAACATGTTTAGTAACGTTACTAGAGAGAGCAATTAGCGAGAGTGACGCTAAGATAGAGCGAGACATTTACAGAAAGAGTCATAAAGAGATATAAACATTTGAATCTCGACCAACGTTTTGTACCTAGAGCATACAATGAAGATCAAAAGTGGCACATAGAAAATCAAACTTGACCAACATTTGAATCATTTTGACTATATTCAGTATGTCACCCGGACGTAAGCGGTTCACTGCAATTTTGTCGACTATGCCCATAATTCTCACACCTACAACATTTTATTTGTCTACAATGTTCTCCTCTCGATGGTATTCCTTACCTTATATTCAAAATTATTGTTTATGGACAGAATAGACAATCTTATTTTCAAGTCACTCTTACTCAAAAAAAAGTTGACCAACTTCTATATCTCTCAAATGAAGAGGTACCAGGCATAATCAATTCTTCTCTACGACATGAAGACATGGAATTCAATCCTACTATTCTCTCATTAACAGCCACTGCAGGTCCACGCACCTCTGTAGAACCACAATCTATAGAATTCAGTCCTGCTGATCTCTCATTATCAGCCACGAAAGAATCGCGCCCTTCTGAAGGACCACAATCCATAGAATTCAATCCTACCGAACTTTTATTACCAGCCACGAAAGGATCACACTCTTCTGAAGGACCACAATCCATTGAAGTCAATCCTACTGATCTCTTGTTACCAAGCACAGGTCCATTACATTGAGTTTTTCTTTCCAAGTCCCAAGGATTAGTGTCGTCATTATCTATTGATAATGTTGATGGCTACATGTTCATAGACAATGGAATATGACCCTCTTCTCAATTAAGCTCATATGATTCCTCATATTATCTGTCTACATCTGTATCATTATAACTCATATTCACGTTTCTGTCATGGTTCGATTTTAGCGTTACAAATAGCTGAACTCTACAAAGATCTTCCCGGAAAAGAAGGAAGTGAACATCACCATCGTTCTGTATATACTGTGGAGGGCTTCATAGTCAAGCTTATATTTAACTCTCACGATAACATCAAACTCTGAAGAACTTACATTTGTAACCCTATAAATGTGAGTTTTAAGTTCTTCATACTTCAATGTAATAGGCACATTAATTCCTGTTAGCTCACATCCAATATACAAATTTTGGTTCTCATCCCAATCACCTCCATATCGAATTAGTAGACACTTTCCTGTTATCCTACAAAGTAAGAGAACATTTTTCATTAAGTTGTATAAGTAGATGAATATCGTCTAATACACATGGATCTCTCTGTCGCTCTCATTTGCTCTCGCTCTCGTGACTCTCACTGTTGCTTCCTCTTGCTCTCTCGCTCTCGAGCTTTCTCACTATCGCTCTCTCTTGCTCTTTCTCTCAAAACCCTAAACACTTGGTAATGATCGCTTTCACTCACACTCCTTTTGTTATGCTATTTTCGTACCTTTTTTGAGACCACGTTTCAACAAACACCAATGAAATCACGTTCTATAAAAGTTCATTCCATTCTGAAAAACCCTTTCTAAAAACTCTGTTTAGTTCTAAAAAACTCCGTTTTGGAAAACCTCGTTCAATAAATCTCCGTTCAACAAAACATAGTTCAAATGAAGTTTAGATTTTAAATAATTCACCATTATACGTTTAGCATGTTAACGATTTGAGGTTTTAGATAGATAATTTTGTGAAAATTGTCAAATCATTCATACACTCAAACAATTACATCACGATGGAAGAGAGACAGCGAGAGCGAGATCCATTGCAACGAAAGCGAGACCAATTTTGTGAGAGGCAATTCTTGTAATTTGACATCAGCGGAGAGTCAATTGAGGTTTAAAAAAAATCATTTGGCATTATAGACCCAAATTTTAGGTCATCCACCCAAATTTTCCCTTACATTTGGTCCCTTTTTCTTATATGTTGTTATCCCTTTTGATAATGCAGCGAAGGAATGTATTTTTCCCTTTTTCTTCCATTTAGTTTTCTATCCTAAAATGATCATTTTAATATTGTTTCTAATTTCCTGCTTATTTTTCATTTTTAAGAAACATCCCAATAGATGACATATTTTAAAAATCACATAATTTTTCTTTTATCTTTTATTTTTCTTTTCAGTTGTAGCTTTTCAAAAACATTAACAGAAGGCATTACTTAATCATTTTCATTTAACATTTGAGATTACAAGAAACAAAACCAATTAGACTAAATCTCGTGCGAACATTGTGTAATTTTGTAATAAATAGAATATGAAGACTAATTATCAAAGCTCCATAGAAGATGAAGACTAATTATCAAAGCTCCATTCGATAATCATTTAAACCTCATTTAGTAACTATTTCGTTTTTAGTTTATGATTTTTAAAAATTAAGTTTATTTCTTCTTTATTTCTTACAATGATTTACATAGTACAATTGTTGAATTATTAGTCAAATTCCAAAAACAAAAACAAGTATTTAAAAGCTTTTTTTTTAGTTTCCAAAATTTGATTTGATTTTTTAAACCATTTGTAAAAAGTAAACAAATGAAGAAATTTAGAGGTGGAAGTAGTGTCTATAGATTTAATTTTCAAAACCAAAAAAACAAAAGACAAATTATTACCAAACGAGACCTTAGTTGTTTTTTCTTTTCTTTTTTTTTTTTTAATTAAGTTAATAAAAACTACTTCTACCTAAGAATTTCTTCATTTTACTCTCTACTTTAAAAATAATGAAAACTATTGCAAGGAATGGTGAGAACAAAAATATTCAAAAACCTAAAACTAAAAACTAAATGGTTATTAAATAGGGCTAAGGTGTTCACATACCCAGTTGTACAAGTCTAATGAAGGCCAAATGCAGATTATGAGAGTAGGAGGGTGGCTGCACCTAGTCAGGAAGGCAATATTTCGAGGTGATTCTCAGGAAATGTCTACCCTTGGTCTCAAAATTGTTACTCTTAAGGATCTAAAATCATATACTTCAAATACAAGAACAGCAGCATGGTTCAGAATTCCTCAGATAACTTCCTAAACTCTGATTATGAGGCACTTAACGCAACATTATATACCTTCACTACTTTGCTAGTATCACAAACGATAAGGTTTTCTGTTTCAGATGGAGTAGTACAAAGCCAATTCACCTGCAGAAGATTGAATTCCCAACTTAGAAACTATTTGATGAAGCACGAGTAATGAATAATGATATGGATCTACATGCAACTATCAATAAATCACAAACCTTTTTGCTCAGATTGATGTTCAAATAAAGAATATCATTGTTGCTGCTGCCAGTTTCCCCAGCATCAGGAACTCTAGACCAATTCCAAAGCTTTATGCATTTATCATTCCCACCAGAAACTATGAACCTCCCTTTCTCTCCAAATTGAGAAAATGCCCTGAAACTTTCCACTTGGTAAGGGAGATTCGTCATGTTGCAGAAGAGGAGAAAGAAATTACTTACACACAGGACACAGCAGCAGAATGTCCGCCAACAGTGTAATCCAAATATAACCTCTTTCTTCCAGTTTGCTTTTGGTTATCCATATCACAAGCAGCTCTAACTCCCTTAGATCTTGTTTGTATTCTTTTACCAGATTTTGAGGAATTCTTCGCTTTCTCGGATTCAATATCAATCACATGAACAATACCATCGCCCCTTGCAACGACACATATCTGGCCCAATTTATCCAGCATATTAACTTCAGGAACCGCTATTGCATGAATAAATGCAGGATTAAAACATTGTCCCGTGTTGCTGGAAGGGTTGTTGTCAGGGATATCTGTTGAAGGATGAAAATGACAAAACAATGAAATATCAATCACAGTGACGTATTATATTATATGTGTGTATTTTACATTATCTGAACTGATGTTGTCATAATCGTTACTGTTTTCCTTTCAACTTTTCTGAAATTCTTCATACATGACCAATACCATTGACACTGACATAGTATTTTTCAAAAATGACAAGCACAAATACGGACACGAGACATGGACACTACAACACGCCATTTTTTTTAAATCTAGGACACGACACGGGGAGCATACGTCTATTAAAATATCATTTTAAAAATATATATCATTTTCATACCAAAAGATAATCCAAAGTAAATGGGTTGATGCATTTATATGCTTAAAAAATTAGTTTGATGTATTTCACTCAAAATTTTTTATATTGAATATGTGTCTTTTTAGTCTACTCAACAAGTGTTCTATGCATGTCTAACATATTTGTTGCACTCACAAGTGTCCGATACGTGTCCAACAAGTGTCAGAGTGTCCAAGTGTCCAACACGTGTCGAACACGAACAAGCTAGCCAAACTAAAGTGCCCATGCTTCTTAGCTATCACCATGTCTTGCAGACATCCTTAGAAATTTTCATAAACCCAAGGGACTAGAAATTTTCATAAACCCAAGGGGCTCTATGCCAACTTTTGCTTCTCACTTCTCAGCAGGATCAAATAAGACTTGTACAACTAGTATACTGTATTTATCTATAAACTAAATCCAAGGATTAGAACTACAACTAGCATATTGTATTCATATATAAACCAAATCCACATGATAAATGAGCTATCAGGCTAGAATTCTAAAGGGAAAATGGATTCAAACACTTGTATGATTCACTCTACAGGAAAAGAAGAAAATCAAGTCTTGAAGAATATAATTGTTGATGCCAAAATTAAATAACGTTAAATTTGTAAATAAAGGGAAAACCCAAACAATTGCCTAGCAAAATAGAGAAATTCCACACCTTTGTGGTGCTTAGCCACCAACACTCCTATGCTTAAGTGAATAACAAATTTAGTATAGAGCTCAGAAAGTAGATAATTGTGTTTATTTTGGATGTACCTCAAATCTACTTTATTCTTTTGTTTATATAGAAGTCTTGTTTTGTAACAATCATTTGGTTAATTAATGTCTTGAGTCATTAATTGGACCATTGCAGACTAAATTAAACCGTTATGTAACCAACTGTGAAAACGGTTTCATATCAACCATGCAGGTCTCGATCCGAGTTCTAGAGGTGTTGGTTGTCTTTCCAAATTGTCCAAATAATTTTGTTGGTGGATCTAAGCCTGTGCAACTGAACTCAAGGATTGAGTTGACTCTTAGGGGTCATTTGGTTTAAGATCTTGGGAATAAAGATGCCTGAGAATATGATGCATTTGAATAAAAAATTACTGTGTTTAGTTGTGCATGGGAGATGTTATCAGAATTTTATGAACAAAAATTATGTTTGTATTAAATTTATCGAATTAAGCATGACAATCTTACATAATTTTAAAAGATGCATTAATTAAACAATAAACATCATTCAATGTATTGATAAAAATTAATTAATTAAGAATCAAATAATAATTTTAAGGCTTGTTTTCAAATATAAAGAAATGAGCCAACTTATTTACAAATATAACAAAATGTCACTGTCTGTCAGTGATAGATAGTGATAGACACGAATAGAGATTGACTTTGAAAAGACCTATGACCATGTGGATTGGAACTTCTTGGACAAGGTTTTGGATAAGAAGGGCTTTGGTTATAAATGAAGGATGTGGATGTGGGGTTGCTTAAGGAATGTTAGCTATTCTTTCCTTATAAATGGGAGCCCTAAAGGCAAAATGGCGGCTTCAAGAGGGCTCAGACAAGGAGATCCTTCGTCTCCCTTCTTATTCTTATTGGTGGTGGATATTCTTAATAGAATTGTGGACAAGTGTGTGGAGGGTAATTTTATTACTCCCTTTCAAGTGGGTGAGCTAGGATCCCCCTTTCACATCTTCGATTTTCTTATGACACGATCTTTTTCTACTCTAGCAGTGAGGTCTCGTTTATTGTGTTGAACCATATCTTGGCTTTCTTCGAGGAGATTTTTGGTTTGAAGATTAATAAGAGTAAATGTAGTTTAATGGGGATTAATTGTGAGGTTGGGAAGCTTAAAAGATGGTCGGATATGGTGGGGTGTGAGCTTTGGGACCTTCCCTCTTCTTATCTTGGTCTTCCTCTTGGAAGCAACCCTGCCGATTACTTTGTGGGATCCGCTGGTGGACAAAGTTAGAAGAAGGTTAGCCTCTTGGAAAAGAGATTCCTTTTCCAAAGCGAGAAGGCTCACTTTGATCAAATTGGTCCTATCTGGCTTACCTATTTACCTCTTTTCCCTTTTTAGAGCCCCTACTAAGGTTTTTAAGGATGTGGAGAGATTAATGCGTGACTTTATTTAGGAAGGGATTGATGAAGGGAAAGGTAAAGGTGTTCATTTGGTTAGGTGGGAAATTGTGGAGTAGTCGATCTCGAATGGGGGGTCTTGAGATTGGAAACCTTAGATTACGTAACAAAGCCCTCTTAGGCAAATGGTTATGGCGTTTCTTCTCTGAGCCCAACTCTCTTTAGCGTAAGATTATTGCTAGTATTCATGGCCCCCATCCTTTCGAGTGGTTGGCTAAGGGGAGTAGAAGGACACACCGGGACTTGTGGAAGGATATTTAGAAAGAGCTCCCTTCGTTTGTTTGTTCATTATGTGATGGGGGAGGGGAGGGACACTTAGTTCTGGGAAGACCATTGGGTGCGAGAGAGACCTCATTGTGCTTTATTCCCGAGATTGTTTTACTTATCTTCTAGAAAGAATCACTTTGTGGTTGACTTTCTTGTTTGATTTGGGAGCTCGTGTTCCTTTTCTTTTGATTTCCGTCGTCCTCTTTCCAATAGGAAAACAGCGGATGTGGCCTCTCTTCTTGCCTTACTCGAAGGCCATTCGTTTAGAATTGGGAAAAGAGATGTGAGAGTTTGGAATCCTAGTCCTTTTGAGGGATTCTCATGTAAATCCTTTTTTCAAAGTATGGTTGATTATTCTCCCATAGGTGTCTCGGTCTTCTCAGTTCTTTGGAGGATTAAGATCCCTAGGAAAGTGAGGTTCTTTACCTGGCAAGTTCTTCATGGCCGTGCTAATATGATGGATTGGCTGGTAAGGAAATCACCTTCGCTTGTTGGGCCGTTCTATTGTCTTCTTTGTCAGAAGGCAGAGGAAGACTTTGATCATATCCTTTGGCAGTGTGAGTATGCTAGTTCAGTTTGGGAGCTGTTTTTCCAGATGTTTGGCATCTCTTTGGCTCGTCAGAGGGGTACTCGTAGTATGATTAAAGAGTTCCTTCTCCATCCGTCGTGAAGGGAGAAGGGTTGTTTTCTATGACATGCTCAGGTGTGTGCTATTTTATGGACTTTGTGGAGCGATCGGAATGACAGGACTTTTAGAGGAAGGGATAGGGACCCTAGTGAGATTTGGTCCCTTATTCGCTATCACGTTTCTTTGTGGGCTTCGATTTCAAACACCTTTTGTAACTACTCCATAAACATTCTCTTACATAGTTGGAGTCTCATTTTGTAGGAGGACTTCTCTATTTTGTGGGCTTGGTTTTTTGTATGCCCATGCTTGTATTTTTTTTCATTTTTTTTCTCAATGAAAGTGGTTGTTTCTGTTTAAAAAAAAAAAAAAAAAAAAAAAAAAGAGAGAGAGAGAGAGAGACACGGATAGATATCTATTCTACTAGTGTCAATGATAGATGTCTATTTCTATTTATCGTTGTTATCATTAATAGATACTGACATTTTGCTATATTTAAAAATATTTCCAATAGTTTTGCCATTTAAAACAATTACCCGTATTTTAATTACAAATATTTGAAAAATAAGTAATGTATAATTAAATTAACCAATTAATATATTTATTGAATGTCATATTAATTATAACTTACAACTTAATTATTTTTAATTAATTAAGTTTTTTTAGTACTTTAATTAATTAAGTTTAGTATTAGTAATATAAATTTAATTTAAGTTTTAACTAAATAATATAAGAAAATATAATTTAATAAACAATATATTATATAAAAAGTCAAAAAATAAGTGAAATTATGATAACTTAAGGGTAATTGTTTTAAATGAAAAAAATGATGGAAATATTTTCAAATAATAAAAATTAATCAAAATAATTAATTAACTGATTATAAATAATAAATAAGTAATTAATTACAATTATTGAAAAATAGATTTTTGTATTAGATTGATTTTTTTTTGCCAATACTAGATTGGTTTCACTAATCTTAATTAATAAATTATATATATATAAGATATTAATTACTAATTAATCAACACGTTCAATGAATAAGTAATTGCATTCCTTTAATGAGTTTTGATTTGTAAAATTGAATTAAGTATATATTTTAATGAAATATTGTCGAGTTACTTTAGTTAAATAATTAATTGCATTGATTTTGGTAAATTAATTAACTATGTTCAAAATAAAAAGCAAAAGAATGAGGGGAAAAAAGAGAAAACTCACCTTTTTGTAAAGGATAAAGTACCTCTTATCCATAAGAAAAGAGAATGCATGAGAATACAATATTCTCATGTCCAACTCATAAATCTTATACCAAACAAGGGTATCAGAAACTCTTCCCATCCTACTCTTTAGATGACCTATTAGGTCACTTCCTTATGCTTAGACACTTACCCAAACAAGCACTTACTCTTTGAATGACCTATTGGGTCACTTACTTAAGCTTGAACACTTAGACAAATAAGTAGCTACTCTTGGAATCACCCAATAAGTCACTTCCTTAAGCTTCGACACTTAGCCAAATGAGAACTTATCCTTGGGATGACCCATTAGCTCACTTCCTTAGGTTTGAATACTTAGACAAATAAGCACTTGTGGGATTACCCATTAGATCACTTTCTTAGGCTTAGACACTTAGTCAAATAAACCCTTGCTCTTCGATGATACATTGGGTCACTTGGCTTGGACACTTAGCCAAATAAGTACCTACTCTTTGGATGACCCATTGGCTCACTTCCTTGGGCTTAGACACTTAAACCAAATAAGCATGTACTCTTTGGATTACTCATTGAGTCCCTTCCTTAGGCTTGGACTCTAAGCCAACTAAACACTTATTTTCACCCATAATAGTTGCTCCTAACTCTTGTTTCTAAGCCTTGTGTGTATATACTAGCTTAGAATTAGATTAAGAGTACTTTTTTTGTTACTACTTGGTCATTGTCCTTCCATCTCGATTTGTGTGCCCACTTCTAGATAAATGGATAGATGGAGTTCATAACTCTATATCTCACTTGAGTTATTGCTTTCCCAAGTGATCCTTTTCTCTCCCTTGAGTTTTCCACATTTCTTTCAGGTATATTCTCCTCTCTCTCTCTTTGTGCATTTTCTTTTATTGATTTCAAGCAACCCTCAAATTCTGGATCTAAATACTCCCCACCTCTTACCTCTAGACCATATAGTAGACATAGGCATGGGTCTCGTCGTCCTGCTAGATCCATTTTCATAGAGTTGTCACTTCCAAACAATTACTTTGTTATATGATATTCCCGAATTAATTTGCATGAGTGTCTTGTTACCTAGTGAATATGTCGATAATCCCCCCCACAGGGTGAAGTGGCACTTCACCTTTTTATGTTTAGATATGGTGTCTACCTTTACACCTTTTGCAGAAAACATATATATGTCAACCTTGCCCCCACCGAATTTGCTCCCAACACGTGGAGTATCTAACTCAATGCTATATTTTTTGGATCCAACATGAGACTCGCCCAAGATAGAGGTGAAAGACTTTATAAACTTTAGCCATTTGAACAACTATCTCGATTTTGTGGAGTATTTTTGTCTCAATCCCAAATTTGGGTTCAAATCAGTTGTAAAAGGCCTTTCCTCTAACAAAGATTCGAAAGAAGGGTGTTTTTCTTTTTTGGTTTCGACTAGGTTTGGGGTGATGTGTACATTCCTGTTCCCTTACTCGATCGGAACCACATTGCGTTTATAGTTATATATTATTCTGACTTTGGCTATCCTATTCTTCCTCTTTACAGTTGAATGAAAGTTGGCATCATCTCTGATTGCCCTTGAATTCTACAATACTACCCTTTCGTTCCCAAGGAACTCTGCTCCGACTTACTCTTTGTTGAACAGTCAATTTTATTATAGTATAATCTTGACCTTGGAATTGCAGGTGGGAGATTAAATGTTATGCATATTTTTCCCTTTACATGCACATACATCTTTTCAATTTTCACACACCTCCGGTGCTTGTAGGAATGCCTCCCTGTGGCAAACTCACTCTCATGGAGGAAGTTGATGCTTATGGCGAGTCAAGGTTCGCCTTTGCTTAAATCCAGGTGGGCCCCGTTTGATCCCATTCCAATTTTCAGGATCGAGATCATCATCCTACACAACGTTTATGCACTCGCTCATATCCTCCTCGGACTATGCCTTTGGTTGATCCTTCTGCCTCATACTATGTTCCTCATAGTCTTGAAGCCCTTTCTCTGTCAGCTGAAGGTCATCCTAGTAGGTCGATTAACTACCCTAGGCCCTCTAATTCCTTTGCCAATGGGGCAGATGAGTTGGAAAACATCATGGCTAAGTGGAATGGTCTCTTTGACCATGGTTCCTCTTAGGTGGCTGTGAGCCTTCTAGACCCAAATGAGGCCATCATGAATGATTTGTGTAGGAAATCAATAGAGGAGTTGGATATAGGGCCAGAAGTAGTAAGGGGTGGTTGCCAGAAGTAGTGTCGAAGGTGAATACAGGGCCATGAGCCTTGGGATATGCGAAGAAATATGGCTGGAAAAGGTCCTAATTGATCTTAACCAAAGTCATGATGGGCCGATGAAACTCTATTGTCATAACAAGGCTGCTATAAGCATTGCAAACAACCCTGTTCAGCATGACAGAATGAAGCATGTAGAGATTGACAGACATTTTATCAAAAGAAAGGCTTGACAGTGGAAATATTTGTGTTCTCTATGTTCCTTCTAGTCAGCAGATTGCAGATGTACTCACAAAAGGGCTATCACGACAACTCTTTGACTCATGTGTTAGCAAGTTGGATCTCGTTGATATCTACGCTCCAACTTGAGGGTGAGTGTTGAAAATAGAATATTTGCCTTAAGGGTATTTTTGTCTTTTCATGTGTACCCTAGGGTTTCATCTTTTTCTATTTAAACTGTAGCCTCTAGACATTATTCAATATCACATTATTATAATAAAGTTCTCTGCACCGTGGTTTTTTCTCCTTGTACTAGGGTTTTCAACGTAACAAGTGTGTGTCATTTTCTCTTCTCTTTACTTTTCATCAGAATTAATTTAGATTATTTCCTTGTATATTATAATTGTTTTTCTTTCTATATAAGTTTAGATTGATAGCTTAATTTTAGCACATTGATTGATAATCTTCTTGTATATATTGAGTCTTTCTCAATCACTCAATGAATAAGAGAAAAAAATATATTTCCTATACTCAGTTTCACTTTGGACTTGATGCAACGGGTACGATACACATTTTTTTTCTTTCTTTTTTCTTCTTATGCTTAGACATCTTCTCTCATAGGCCTTCGACCTTGTAACCATCTCTTCTTGCCAAATGGCCAGCGAGATTTACTATCTTCAATAGCAATAGGGGTGTTCGTGGGTTGGGTTGGGTTGGGTTTAGGGATATTTTAGGCCCACCTATGGTTCGGTTTGTGTATTTTTCTAACCCAAACTAACCTTTGTTAAATTATGAACCCGAACCAAACCAACCCATAAAAAATGGGTTGAGTTGGTTCGGTTCCATTGGTTCCCTTTAAAAAAAGAAACTTGGAATCACCAATAAAAAACACATAAGATTCCACAATCCACAAGAACGATATCCAAAATCTATCATAACAAAACAAGTCTCCAAAATTCACAAGAAAGACCATAATAGCATTTGAAACACTAATTGAAATTAAACAAAACAAGTCATTTATTTAAAATTTTATTCTAAAAAGAAGCAAAACGTAAATATGTAAAAGCCTAATTTAATTATTTTCATGTATTGAATTAAGATTAACAACTCAACTTCAATTTATATAGTGAAATTTTTCTTTCTAAAGTGTAAAGAAACTACTTCTAAAAGTTGTTGAAGAATAAATTATTAAAAAAAAATATTGGAATTAAATAAAATTAAAATCAATATATGTATAAATAATTGTGTTATAAGTAAGAAAAAAAATATTTTAAAGTTAATGATAAATTCGAGTTGGTTCGGGTTATATTAGGTGAACCCATGAACCAACCCAACCCAACCCATAAAATTTTCATTTATTTGAACTCAATTCAATCCAAATGAGTTGATAACTCAACCCAAACCGCACGGGTTGGGTTGGGTTGATTGGTTTTTTCAGGTCATCAGGTTTTTTTAACACCCTTAAGTAGCAACATGTTCCAATAGAGGAGTTGGATCGTACCCCAGCTTTGCATCGTCAAGCCAATGAGTCCTTAAGAGTCGTACAAAGCAATTTAGCTCAGATTGCCTCTCAATTTAAGGCTCACAAGATCCACCCGCCAACTCAGCTAGCGAAGGTCCAAGCCCTACTAGTAGAAACCCAGGCTAAGTTGTCTACTCTCAAGGCTAAGCTTAATGGCTTTGGCATCCTGACTGATGGTGGATTATTCTTGCCATGTAACTAAACTATGGGTTAGGGGATAAGTTGGTCGACCTCGCAGTGCACATGCCCATTATCCTCACTTGAAGGATAATCGTCATTATGTGGAGAAAGATGTTGCTGGTGTAGATGATACGGACTTGGAGGAGTTTTTGAAGAATGTTCCAAATCATTGACTTTCATGATTCTGTTTTTGTCTTACTCGTTTACTGGATTCTATTAATCTATGCTATTCTCTTGTTTTCTTTTAATATATATCTTGCTTGTGTACCCTTATTCTCGCTTGTTTCTTGTGCATTTTCATGTAATACCAGGCTATCAATGAAGATTATGTGCTTTCTTTGTTCATTCTACTTCTTGAGAGTCTGTTTAAGTATAGAGTTTGGCTTTCAGCCTAGGCATAAAAAATCAGCATGATTTGTCTAAATATGAAGATTGAGGATTGAACTTCGCTTGGCTTCTTCCTTGGGCTTAATGGTAGGCCTTCACTTAGTATCCTTGTTGAATATGGAAAATCACCTCTTACCTTATACATATGATTTCATTTCCTTTAATTTGGGTTTACTTTTATTCTTTCCATATGTACATTTTTTACTGTTATAATGTTTTCCTTAATTAGCTATCATAGATGTATATATAAGGGATGCTCCTCTTGTAAAATTATCATAAGAAATATAAGAAAAGTTTTGTATTCAATATGGTATTAGGGCCAACCCTATAAATCTTTTCTATTGGTTTCACATCCGAAACCCTAGAAAAGAAAACAGAAAACCTCAAACATACCTAGTAGCTCCATCGATTCCTTGCGTGAAGCTTCACGTCCGAAGAAAAACGCATTAAACCCAGCCAACAATCCGAAAACGTTCATCCGACGACCATCCGACCCAAAGCAAAAACACATTCTCTAAAGCAAAAACGTTCATTCGACGACCACGAACACATTCATCAACCGGAAGTCATCGACCATGGGTGCCGATTCCCGAAAGTCTCGTCTCCAATCGTGAGTAGTCGCGAATCGTAGGTGAAGATCGCCGAAAACGAAATCGCGGCAGCATCATCGACGAAATCTCGAGGGAACGGGTTAAGTTGAGTCGGGTCGCACGAACGAAGTCGGGTCGAAACCGGGTCAGCATCTTCTGGGCCAGATCGGGTGGACAGAACCGCAAGTGAACGGGTCAGAAACTACACGGGTCACGTGAATGAAGTCGGATCAGACTGGGCTGGAGTTTTCTGGGTCGGATTGGGTGAAATCTTGGGTCTAGAGTGTGAGTCAAGTCTGGACGATTTTTCTTTTCAGTTTTGACGATTTTTTATCAGTTTTTCATCGGTTTTTTTTTCCTTTTTCCTATTTCCTGTTTCATTAATTATTTTGCCAATCAACAATCTTTTATGGCATTCATAAATTCTAACAATACTGAAGGGACCGTACTTCCAATTACTAATCACAAATTAAATGGAAGGAATTACCTACATTGGTCACAATCAGTTATGATGTTCATATGTGGAAAAGGAAAGAAAGATTACCTATCAAGCAAAAATCCTATCCCAGACCAAGCTGATCAAAGATACAAGACATGGAAAGCGGAAAATAATATGGTTATGTCATGGCTAATCAACTCCATGACGACAGAGATTGGTGAAGGGTTTTTTACTCTTCTCAACTGCAAGCGAAATCTAGGAAGCAGCTCGTGAAACTTATTCTAACCAAGAAAATACTACAGAGTCATTTGAAATTGAAGGCAAAATTCATGAGCTACGGCAAGAGGATATGCAAGTCACTCACTATTTTACTCAACTATCTCGACTTTGGCAGCAACTGGACGTATTTGAAAGCCATAAGTGGGAATGCGCTACAGATGAAGCTACATTCAAAAAGATAGTTGAAAAGAAACGAGTGTTCAAATTTCTGCTTGGCCTTAATAAGGAACTCGATGAGGTACGTGGTAGAATCTTAGCTATTAAACCATTACCTAACATCAAAGAAGTTTTTGCAGAAGTGAGAAGAGAAGAAAGCAGGAAGAAACTAATGTTAGGAGTGACTACCAGTTCAGAACCTGAAGGATCAGCCTTACTTGCTCGAAACCTTGGTAATGAGGTACGTACAAATACTCATAATAACCGTTACAATCGAAACCAGAACTACACAGGAACTGAGAATCGACAACGAAAACCAAGACCATGGTGTGAACACTGTAAAAAACCAGGACACGCTAAAGAAGTGTGTTGGGATATTCATGGAAAACCTCCAGATTGGAAGTCCAACAAAGGTACAGGAGACAGACGTGGAAAGGCCTATCAAGCAAGTACATCATCAGAAGGTAACGTCAACCCTGAATATAATGTGTTTACTAAGAAGCAGTTGGACCTTCTCCAAAAACTATTTGGCCAACCGAAACCCACTAAAAAAACATCAAAAACCAGCGTAGCAACAATGGTACAATCAAGTAACTTTCTTTGGACCCTTAATGCAACCAAAGAAAATTATAGTACTTGGATTATTGACTCTAGTGCATCAGATCACATGACAAATGACATCTCACTTTTAACTAACTACACACACTGTAATAGTCAAATTACTGTAAAGATTGCCGATGGTACCTATTCTAAAGTAATGGGAACTGGAAATGTGTTTGTATCTAAAGATCTAGTATTAGAAAATGTGTTGCATGTCCCAAATCTTAAATGCAATCTTCTTTCCATAAGTAAACTAACGTTTATGAAAAATTGCAGTGCAACTTTCTACTCACATAATTGCATATTTCAGGATTTGAATTCAGGGAAGATGATTGACAATGCTAAGGAAACCTCAGGTCTCTACATACTAAATGCTCTTAAGCCTCACGTCAAGGAGTTAGGTCTTAGCAAATCTCGTTTTATTTCTAAAGACTATTATAATAGTACATCTAGTTCATCTAATTTTGTTGTCTCTAAAGATGATTATGTTAGTACATCTACTTTTGTTGCTTCTAAAGACAATTATGATAGTACAATAATGTTATGGCATAATCGTTTAGGAGATCCCAATTTTCTATATTTAAAACGAATGTTTCCAGATATTTTCAATAAAAGTTCTCAGGTGTTTCAATGTGAGTCTTGTGAAATGGCAAATTTGGCTCGATCCTCATATCTGGTAGGTGCATATAAACCCTCTTATCCCTTTTCTATGATGCATGGTGATGTTTAGGGACGTAGTATAGTTCAGAATGTAACAAGAGTTAAATGGTTTGTTTCATTTATCGATGATCACACTAGACTTGGGTTTTTTTAATGAAAGAAAAATCTGAAGTTACTTCCATATTCCAGAATCTGCTTGCCATGATTTTCAATCTCTTTAACACCAAAATCCAAATTCTTCACACTAACAATGTTAAGGATTATTTTAACACTTCCTTGAAAAATTTTCTAAACGAAAAAGGTATTGCCCACCTGAGTACATGTCCTAACACTCCCCAGCAAAATGGAATTGTGGAGAGAAAAAACAGACAACTCCTAGAAATCTAGAGTCTGTCTCTTATACACATCTAGATGTGTATTCTAACAGCCACCTACCTTATTAATAGAATGCCCTCTCGAATATTAGGCTTCAAAACTCCCTTACAAAAACTTAAGGAAGTATTTCCACATGATAGACTATTTTCTCAAGTCCCTTTAAAAATATTTGGTTGCACAGTCTTTGTCCAAGATCATAGACCCAATAGGAGCTGTCTCTTATACACATCTAGATGTGTATAAGAGACAGATAGAATGCCCTCTCGAATATTAGGCTTCAAAACTCCCTTACAAAAACTTAAGGAAGTATTTCCACATGATAGACTATTTTCTCAAGTCCCTTTAAAAATATTTGGTTGCACAGTCTTTGTCCAAGATCATAGACCCAATAGAAGTAAGTTAGATCCTAAGGCAATAAAATGCATCTTTCTCGGTTATGCTCCAAGTCAAAAGGGGTACAAATGCTACTCACCAACTACAAAAAGGTTCTATACATCCATGGATGTAACCTTCTTTGAAACCCAAACTTACTTCAAAAAACAAGACACCATTGAAGCTTCCACCCTCATAGAAAATGAAAAACTTCTGGAAAGCGAAGAAATCCAAAACTAGATCTCTTTGAAGAGAGTGCTCCATATGTTCCTTATATACATGAAATAGATATTCCCAATCAAGGCCCACCAGAAAGTAGGAAAGACCTTATAGTCTATACTAGAAGGAAGAACACCCTTGAACATGCACCAATACTCAATCAAAACCCAACCGAAATACTGGAAAATCATGTCTCCAACTCCACAGCTGAAACACTTAATGAAGACATTGATCTTCCTATTGCAAAACGGAAAGGGGTAAGAACCTGTACGATGCATCCCATCCAAAACTACCTGTCCTACAAAAACCTCTCTCCCAAGTTTAAAGCATTCACAACCACACTATCCCAAGTTTACATTCTGAACAATGTCTATGAAGCCCTCAATGACATTAATTGGAAGCAAGCTGTATTAGACAAAATAAAAGCCTTGGAAAAGAACCACACATGGAAAATAATAGACCTACCTCCAGGAAAGAAAACAGTAGGATGCAAATGGATCTTCACCATCAAGTACAGGGCTAATGGAGAAATAGATAGGTTCAAAGCTAGACTCATCACCAAAGGATTCACTCAGTCCTATGGCATTGACTATCAAGAAACATTTGCCCCGATAGCAAAATTAAATACTATTCGTGCCCTGTTTTCCCTAGCTATGAATAATGATTGGATTCTTCACCAATTAAACATAAAGAATGCCTTCCTTAATGGAGACTTAGAAGAAGAAGTGTATATGGATATACCGGCCGGTGTGGAATCTACTCAAACCATAAATAAGGTTTGCAAACTCAAAAAATCCCTATATGGCCTAAAACAATCCCCTAGGGCATGGTTTGATAAATTCTCAAGAGTGGTAAAGGAAAACGGGTACTCACAATGTCAATCTGACCATACTCTCTTCGTCAAACATTCTTGCACAAGTAAAATAGCAATTATCATTGTCTATGTAGATGACATTATCCTTACTGGAGACCATGAAGAAGAAATAAGAAATCTAAAACTTCTCTTAGCCAAGGAATTCAAAGTAAAGGACTTAGGCAACCTTAAATACTTCCTAGGAATGGAAGTAGCCCGCTCAAAAACAGGCTTGAGCATTTCTCAAAGAAAATATGTCCTTGACCTGTTAAAGGAAACTGGAATGCTTGGATGCAAGCTTGCTAATACTCCAATTGACACTAACAATCACATAATCAAAAAAAACAATCACAAACTGGTTAACAAAGATCAGTATCAAAGGGTAGTTGGAAAATTGATTTACCTAACTCACACAAGACCTGATATCTGTTTTGCAGTTAGCTTTGTAAGTCAATTTATGAACAGTCCAACAGAAGATAATATGCAAGCTGTATACAAAATACTCGGGTACTTGAAATGAACTCCAGGAGAGGGATTATACTTCAATAAATCTAAAAGAAGAAACATCGAAATCTTCACAGATGCCGATTGGGCAAGCTCAAAAATAGACAGAAGGTCAACTTTCGAATATTGCACCTTTGTTTGGGGAAATTTAGTCACCTGGCGAAGCAAGAAACAATCTGTAGTATCCAAAAGCAGTGCCGAAGCAGAACTAAAAGCTCTAACTCAAGGAATATGTGAAGGAATGTGGCTCAAAAGCATTCTATCTGAGCTTAAAATCAAATCAGAAGAACCAATGGAGGTACACTGTGATAATCAAGCTACTATCAGTATCGCCAAAGACCCAATCCATCATGATCGCATAAAGGCACTTTATTAAAGAAAAAATTGAAAACAAAAGCATCTCACTCAACCACATACCTACCAAAAGGCAAATTGCTGACATAATAACAAAGGCCCTTTCTAAGAATATGTTTGAAGACTTAAAAATCAAGCCGGACTTAATCAACATATAATGCCCAGCTTGAGGGGGAGTGTTGAATATGGGAAATCACTTCTTACCTTATACATATGATTTCATTTCCTGTAATTTGGGTTTACTTTTATTCTTTCCATATGTACATTTTTTACTGTTATAATGTTTTCCTTAATTAGCTATCATAGGTGTATATATAAGGGATGCTCCCTCTTGTAAAATTATCATAAGAAATATAAGAAAAGTTCTGTATTCAACAATCCTCATAGTTTGAAGGGGACCTTAATTTCACTAGGTGTAAAGGCCATTCAATTGGCTTCCTCCTTGGGCATGAGGGGACGACCTTCACTTCGCTTCCTCCTTAGGCGGAAGGGTTGGTCTTCACTTGGCTTCCTCCATAGGCTTTAGGGAACCCTAATTTTGCTTAGTGTGAATGACTTATCGGGTCACTTCCTAAGGCATGAACACTCAGTCAAATAAGCAATTAGTCTTGGGATCACCTATTCGGTCACTTCCTCTAGATTAAAAACTTAGACAAATAAATACCTACTCATGGAATGACCCATTGGGTGGATCACTTTCTTAGACATAGACACTTACCCCAAGTAGGCACCTACTCTTAGGATAACCCGTTGGATCACTTCCTTAAGTTTGTACACTTAGCCAAATAAGCATCTACTCTTGGGATGACCCATCGGGTCACTTCCTTGGCCTTGGACTTACCTAACAAGCACCTACTCTTAGGGTGACCCATTAGGTCACTTCCTTAAGCTTCGACATTTAGCCAAATAAGCATTTACCCTTGGGATGACCCATGGGTCACTTTCTTATGCTTCGACACTTAGCCAAATAACCATTTGCTATTGGAATGACCCATTGGAACACTTCCTTAGGCTTGGAAACTTAGCCAGGTAGCACCTATTCTCGGGATGACCCATTGGGTCGCTTCTTTAGGATCAAACACTTGGCCAAATAAGTACTTGCTCTTGGGATGACTTATTGGGTCACTTACTTAGGCTTGGACACTTAGTCAAATAAGCATTTACTCTAAGCCATTGAATCGCTTCTTAGGCTTGGACATTTAGTCAAATAAGCTCCTACTCTTGAGATGACCCATTGGATCATTTCCTTAAGCTTAGCCTTTTAACAAATAAGGACTTGGTCTTAGGATGACCCATTGGGTCATTTCGTTAGGTTTGGACACTTTGCAAAATAAGCACTTACTCAGGGGACCCATTGGGTCATTTACTTGGGCTTCGGCACTTAGTCAAATAAACACTTACTTTTAGGATGACTCATTCGGTCACCTGGACACTTAGCTAAATAAGCACTTATTTTTACCCATAACAACAATAATAGGCAGAAGAAACCTCCGAATCTCAGCACTTATGCAAGAAAAGTTGCGGAGGGAGAAATAGATAAAGAGAGATAGCAAGGACTGCTCATACAAGTTTCTTGGGACAGTTATTTTGGATAATTACTGTTTAATATAGGGAGTGACCTCCATCTGGTGTGTTGTAATGTAGAGAGAACCAAATCTCTAGGAATCTTTACTACTAGTATTACTTCCTTTTGGTACATCTAATGCATATCATAAAAATTGGATGAACTAGGCGCAAAAATAAAAAAAGGTGAACTAGTGCATACAAAATGAAATGCATCATGCATGGAATAAGAATAACACATAAACAGATGTGCTGCACATGTACGAACCAAAATCAAGTACTTTGATGGGGCGTCCTCTGGAAAAGTCCCACATAATGAGCTTTGAATCAAGTCCTCCTGTAATAACTGCATAATGCCGGAATTTTGAAACAGCATTCAGATAGGAAAGGTGAGGCTTCCAATTATCTAAACATGGGGCAACTTGAAAACATAAACGATGACTATA
The DNA here is from genome assembly GCF_009727055.1 of Benincasa hispida. NCBI lineage: Eukaryota > Viridiplantae > Streptophyta > Magnoliopsida > Cucurbitales > Cucurbitaceae > Benincasa > Benincasa hispida. Next base: position 61,928,791 of record NC_052356.1, on the reverse strand, counting down.
TCGCATCAAGAATAACAACTAACAAAGAAACAAATGTCGCAGGTGACTCCCAACTAGCAAAGAAACTAAACATTCTTTATACTCTAATTATGAACAAAGCAGGCTATCATACACTTTAAATCACACCCTAACTTGTGGCACGTTATCCACCAACAGTAATAACTTCTCATTGTTCAGAAGATTCTAAGAGTGATAATCAACACAAGAACGTCTATAAATCCACAATATATGGAACTTTTTTATTCTCTCCAATTAGTACCCTCTTCAATATTGTCGAGAGGTCATCCAGGGACTGTAAATACATTTGCATGGGAGACAACACTGACAACAAATCTTAACTTTCTAGCCTATGGTAACTTGTAGTTGTAGAATTGGATCTCTCTGTTAAGCATTTGTATATATCATATTCTTAGAAAACTCTGAAACATCAGGATGTAGGATCCTAAAGCCAACTTCAAATTGATGGACAAACTGTAATACATGGAAATTGAATGCATCCTACGTGTGAAAGAATAAGAAGTCTTATCTTTACCGTATCCCTCCATAATCCAAATCCAGATTAATGACTGTGCGAAGTTGTTTTTCACAATAATCAATGAAATATGCCAACAAGCAGAGTACATCTCAGTCAAGATCTAGACGAAGTATTAGCATTATACAGAAACATTGAAAAATTGGATATTCTTCTTTTTCATGTTTTTTTCGATTGCAATGAGATAAAGTCTCATGATAATTGAGCGCTCTACTTTGAACTTCTGAGAATCCAGACTAAATACTAAGGGTAATAATAACTCATAATTCAATATGTTTAGGTACTTTTAAACAGTTCGTTGGCATACACTTGTTAATAAAATACGCGATCCTGTTCCTGTAAAAATCAGAAACGACATATATTCCAAACTAAGTTATCAAATTTAAATGATCAGAGTACAGACTGGATTACTGATGATCTGAAGTGAATGATCACTGAAGAAAAAGTGGAGGTAAAGGTTAATATGTTTTGAGTTTACCTTCCCAGGGTCTCCAAGGAAGGAACTGAACACTGCTACAGATCTAAATATATGGTTCAGGATGCAAAGATGGGATCCATGTAACAAAACTAAAAAACTGTAAAGCACGTGGGAAAAGAATGAATTACAGAAACCTGATTTATTAAAAAATGCTTCAAGTTACAAGAAAGGATACACTTGTATGGCCAGATCTTAATGTTTTATATAGGCAATTATTGTGAATATCAATGATCTGCCATAAAGGATATTATCAGCATTTAAACTGTCAATTTGGAGATAGCAACATTATAAAACCATTTTTTCTGCATGTTTTTTAATGAAAGGAGTGGAAATTCGTGGATGCTTGCACACAATGAATGAGATACAACAATACTATTTTCAACTTACTTTATACGTTATGTTGGGAAATAAATAACTAAATAATAATGATATAATAATAATAATAATTAATTAAAAAATACTATATAGGTTATATCAACATTCAATATCATGCGAGGAAAGTTAAAAAGCTTAGAGATAAAATACCCAAAAAAAAGGGGGGAGGGGGGGAAAAAAGCTTCAACGAACTGCCTGCAAATGAGCTGATCAGATTCTTTAGGGAATAAATGATGTGATCAAAACTTACAGGCTCACTGTCACTCAAACGGACATAAGAAAGCAATATTTGCTTAAAAATGCTGTAGACAATTGATGCCAGAAATTTCGAGTTTTTACGAGAAACTATAATTAAATAAATGTAATTTCATTATCTAATTCCAGAGCTCATAAACCTGTTCCTCCATCTAACTGAACTGAACTAGAATTATGGGGAAAAAAAATACCTGGATGCTCATTTGAGTTCAAATCCCAAGAAAAGAAATATCGGTAAGCTAAAGATGCTGACCTTAACATCACCGCCATCATCAGCGGCAGCAAGAAAAGAAGCTTTAGGGCTACAAGAAACCTGCATGGGAAGAAATTTTGACTAATGGCTTCCAATCCAATAACAATTTATTTTTCTTATTTTTAGTTTTTTATAAAAAAAAAAAAAATATATATATATATATTTTGATTTTTTAGGAAACATCTCAGCACCTTAAAATGAAGAACTTAGTTCCATTATTTGTTGGTACCAATCCAACTAGAGCAAGAGACATGTAAAAATAACAATTTTACTGATTAACTCTACCTGATTTATCTCCTCTTTGTTGTAACTATAACTCCCCAATGGTTTTGATGATGCGGCCTCCAAAAGTAAAAAGGAAAATATAAGTCAACAGAAGTAACCACTGATAAATTAAAAGACACAAAAACATGACCAAAATTAAGTTATACACAGCAAGTATTATGCTACTTGGGGAGGAGTTGGGTGGTTCAAAATGTTATTCTCTTTGAAATAAAAATATATTTTTTAATAAGTTTTTAACATTATGAAACTTGCTTACCTGATGAACATCAAATGACTTAATTTCCTTCCCAGAGGAGATGTAAATAACGTCTTCATTCCCTGATAAGCAGAGGGGGGAAAATAAAAAGGCAGAATGGATCAGCAAAACTTACAACAACAAAAACGAAATATTTTGAAAATATGCTAGATAGGTGATTTTCATTTCAATCTTGAGAAACTGCTAAACATTTTTAGCCGGTGGTGGCTTGGGTCTGCAGATCATCGAGTCTTCCAAAAGTTCTTAGAACTAGGATGGATATGATTGAAGAGTTTTTTTCCCATGGACAAATGGATTACAAATCAGGTTGAAAGATCAAATCATTTCTCACATTCAAAGCCATTAAATAACCACTCAACCCAAAAGCCTAACTTGATGAGTTATGGTAAATTTAATATTATATTAATACTCTAAGATTCTCCCTCACTTGTAGGCTTGAACCCCTTGCTCTGATACCATATTAATTGTTAAACAACCACTCAACTCAAAAACAAAGAGTTATGGTAAATGTAATATTATATCACTACTCTATCAATAATATATATTGTGAACAAAGGTACAACAAACTTGAGAAACCTAAAATGTACATGGCCATCTAAGTCAGTAGGGAAATACAGTCTCCCATCCCCGCATTCTAGATTTCCCCCAAGCTTCACTAATGTTCTCCGATACAGATATACTTGCAGTGACTGACGAATTCATTGTAATATGTCTATGGGATTTTAAGAAGAAAGATATCAGATAATGTATAATATACCGTTGATAGAGTGAATCATTACTGTTTTCATTCACCAATGAGACTTAAACAAAGGAATAAGTAGAAGAAAAATGGACCTGGCTTGAAACATATGGATGAAATAGGTTCTTTTCCTACTTCCATAATGGATACGACATCTTTGCATCTCATGTCAAACCAGCAAACACAACCATCCTACACACTCCAGAAAATGTAGAAAGGAAGAGTAAATTAAGAAGTGTAGACGTTCACTAAATAAGAGCTATATACAATTAACTCATATAGTCCAATCCAGTTATAACTAACATAACCAAATTCATATAACAGCCAAATTCATACAACAAATATATGTACACAATTGTTTCTAACGTCAATTGTAGAAGACCAATTCTCAGGTTTAATAGACTTCCCTGGTAAATTTGAAGCTCAAATCAAGCATGGAAACTGTACAGCCAGAAGCCAAAATGAGATGTAATTACAGCCCCAGGGAACCTTAGGCAACCTAGTAAAACTCAATACCGTTTAATAGCTAACACAAAGACAATAAAAAATGGCAGAGCCGATCTTTAGCAACTGATATTAAGAGAGCTCAGCTCACTAGATAAATGTTATTCAGCTGGGTTTTATATATTTAGACTGTTACAACTGATTCTTTGTAATTCTGTTCTTCAGTTTTTCAGTTGTAAATTTTATTTATCATTTTTACACAAGATGCCTTCTATATAAAGGCTATTGTGCTTTGATCATTCTCCATCAATAAAGTTCACTACATCATTTGTGATCGATCTTGTTTGCCATCTGAAACTCTTTATGGTATCAGAGCAGAAGTCTAACGACCAAAAATTTCTGGGTATTTCTTTTCGAAAATGGACCAAAATTCTACATCATCAACAGAAACCATTTCTTCTTCAAATTCATTCAAAGTAATCAACCCTTGGAGCAAAATCAACACTATGAAACTAGAAGAAGGTAATTTCCTATCCTGGAAATTACAAATTACTACAACCTTACGAGGTTATGGACTAGAGAAATTCATCTATCAAGAAACGAATGTTCCACCAAAGTTTATCATCACTGAATCAGCCTCTTCTTCAACAAGAATCGCAAATCCTGAAGAAAATCGAGAATTTTGTTGATTCTTTGAATGCGGCTAGAAGGAAAATGCCTCATGAAGATCACGTAATGCATATATTGGCAGGATTGGGCGCTGAATTCGATTCCACTGTATCAGTCATCACTGACAAAGATGAATATTCCTCTTTACAAAGAGTGTATTCTCAATTACCGGCCCAAGAAAATCGAATTGAAAGACATGGATTTGTTAATCCTGATGGATCTGTACCATCAATAAACTTGACAACACAAAATCAATCAAAACAAGTTCCTAGTTCTTCCACTTCATCGAACAACAATGATGCGAACAAACGAGGAAAGAACAAGAGGTTCTGAAACAACAATGGAAAACCCTAATGCCAAGTCTGTGGTAAGTTCAGACATACAGTATTGAAGTGCTATCTTCTTCTTGAAAAATGGTTTCATGGACCTAATTCAAGTCAGAATGGGCAAAACTTTTCCTCTAATCGGCAGATCAGAATATGAACTCTTCTTCTATCAATACAGTTTCAATACAAAATAAGTTCAATAGGGAGAATCAGTGGTTTCCAGACTCAAGACCCACGAATCATGTCACAAATGATGTATCAAATATGACCTACATATCCGAATATCTTGGAGACAACAAAGTGGTAGTCGGCAATGGTGTAGGTTTGAATGTCTCTCATACAGGATCCTCTCTTCTAAAATCTTCATTTCCTACTTCTTATCCAAAAACTATCTTTCAACTTAAAAATTAAAATTACCAAAAATCATATAAGTGTAAATCAGTTTGCTAAAGATAATCTAGTCTTTTTTGAATTTCATTCCAATGTTTGTTTTGTGAAGGATCTCAATGGCCAAACTCTTCTCCAAGGTAATTTTGTTGATAGACTTTACTGTTTTGCACTGGAAAAAGCAAAATCCCAAGAATCTTCATCAAGCCAATGTTCAACTCAAAAAGGCAACTCTCAAATTCTTCATACATCAACTACAAAGTCTAATGCTAGTCATTCGGTGTCATCTATACTTGATATATGGCACAATAGATTAGGTCATCCAAGTCTAAACACTGTTAAACATGTTCTTACTTCTTGTAATGTTTCATAATCAAATAAAAAGAAGTTCTCTGTTTGTCATGCTTGTGCACTTGCCAAAAGCCATAATCTTCTTTTTACTAATTCACAAACTGTCTACTTTGCTCCTATACAATTGGTTGTGACTAATATTTGCGGACACTCTTATAAAACATTTAGAAATTGCTTTAAATACTACATTAGCTTTGTTGATGCCTTTTCAAGATATACTTGGATCTATTTTCTTAGAAACAAAAACGAACCTTTTTAGTACTTTCTTATCCTATAAAAAAACGGTAGAGAAACTCCTAGGCCATTCAATCATTCGTCTTCAAATTGATGGAGAGGGTGAATTTCGTTCATTCATTCTCTATCTCAAAAACAATGGTATAGAACATATAATGTCTTGCTCACATACTTCTCAACAAAACGGTCTTGTCAAAAGAAAACATAGACATATTGTTCAAACCGGTCTAGCTTTATTATCTCATTCTTCTTTGAGTCTTGATTTTTGGGATGATGCTTTTTCCACCACAGTTTATTTGATAAATAGACTTCCTACATTAGTTCATCAAAAGATGTCTCCCTTAGAAAAAAATATTTGGTACTAAACCTAACTATTCATTCCTAAAAACATTTGGTTGTCTATGTTACCCTTCATTGAGATCTATTATTGGGATCTTATAACAAACATAAGTTGGACCCTCGATCAACTCCTTGTATTTTCTTGGGATATAGCTCCATTCACAAAGGATATAAATGCTTATCCAATACTGGCAGAACGTATGTCTCTAGACATGTACTCTTTGATGAATTGAATTTTCCTTCCTCCTTTTTTCAATCCAATCAGACATATTCAAATATCACTTCAAGTCCAAGCTATTTACCTATTCTACAACCATACCAAACATCCATTATTGAGCCTACATCATCTTTATGTCTTGTCATTAATGACTTGTCAAATCCATCATCCAATACTTTACATCCGATTGACCATTGTATAAATGAAATATCTAACAATCCTTCAACTTCTCCAACTTCTCCAACATCTCCTGATAATCCTTCTTTGAATACTTCTCGAGTTTCATCTTCTTCATAACCCATACTAAATACTTCGCCATCAACTTCCTCAAACATGTCTCTTCCTGAAATTCCTTCTCAGGATCAACCAGATCCAAATACAATTAGAGTTCATTCACTGCTGCACCACTGTTAAGAATCATCTCATGTTGTTAACAATCATCCAATGATCACGAGAGGAACGAATGGAATTGTTAAGCCTAAAATCCTTTTTGTGGAATATCTTGAAGTTGAACCTCCAAATGTCAAAGAAGCTTTGGAGTGTCCACATTGGGTAAAAGCAATGATAGAAGAATATAAAGCTTTGATAGCAAATGAAACATGGTCTCTGGAACCTCAAACAACTGATAAAAAGGTGATTTGATTGTAAATGGGTTTTCAAAATTTAAAAAAAAAAAAAAAAAAAAAAAAAAAAAAAAAAAAAAAAAAAATAACTCATATGGCTCTATAGCTAGATATAAGGCAAGGTTAGTGGCTCAAGGATATAATCAAGTTGCAGATCTTGATTACACTAAGACTTTTAGCCCAGTGATAAAACCTATGACTATAAGAGTATTATTCATTCTCACGTTATACTATGGTTGGAAATTGAGACAAGTTGATATAAACAAAGCCTTTCTTCATGGATTGTTAAAAGATGAGGTTTATATGAATCAACCACCAGGTATGGTAGACTCCTCAGCTCCTACGATGATGTGTAAACTGAAGATAACTTTATATGGGTTGAAACAAGCTCCACGTGCCTGGTTTGATAGATTGACTTCTTTTCTCATATGCTAGGTTTTACAAGCTCTAAAGTTGGAAGTTCATCCCAGATGGTTGATAAACTGATTGCTAATTTGAATAATCAATTCTCTCTTAAAGATCTTGGGTTGCTGAACTATCTTTTGGGAGTTGAAGTTTCTTATCCAGAAACTAGAGGTTTGTTTCTTTCACAAAAGAAGTATATTTCAGATGTGTTGTATAAGGCCAAAAAGCAAGATGCAAAATCAATCTCTACTCCAGTGGTAAGTGGCTTTGGAATATCAGCTTATCATGGTGAAAATTTTGAGCATATACTACTGTATAGAAGCATTGTTGGAGCATTACAATATGTGACTTTAACAAGACCTAAAATTGCTTACAGCGTAAACAAAGTGTGCCAATTTATGCACTCTCCAAATAACTTTCATTGGCAAGCTGTAAAACGTATCCTCAGATATTTGGCTGAAACTCTTGATCATGGTCTATTGTTTAAGCAGCCAAAAAATATAATCATTCATGGATTTGCAAATGCAGACTGGGCTTCAGATCCAGATGATAGGAAGTCAACTTCAAGAGTGTGTGCATTTTTGGAGGAAATCTAATTCAATGGACATCAAAGAAACAAACGGTTATTTCAAGATCTAGTATAGAAGCAGAATACAGAAGTCTAGCTCTTGCCTCATCATAATTAGTTTGGTTACACTCCTCATTCACTGATCTACATGTTCGATTACATCAATCTCTAATTATATGGTGTGATCATCTCAGTGTGTACATTTGAGTGTCAATCCAATTCTCTATTCTCGCACCAAACACGTTAAAATCGACATCTATTTTGCCAGAGATCTAGTTCAACAGAAGAGAATTCAAACTCAGCATCTTCCTGCTGCTGCTCAAGTTGCAGATGTGTTTACTAAGCCTCTTTCAGCAACAAAATTCCTTCCTCTAAAAAACAAGCTCAATGTGTGTTCTTCACATCACAGGCTTGAGGGGGGTGTTAACAGAAATCTCTAGATAAATGTTATTCAGCTGGGTTTTATATATTTAGATTGTTACAACTGATTCTTTGTAATTCTGTTCTTCATTTTTTCACTTGTAAATTTTGGTTATCATTTTTACACAAGATGCCTTCTATATAAAGGTTATTGTGCTTTGATCATTCTCCATCAATAAAGTTCAATACATCATTTGTGATCAATCTTTGTTTGCCATCTGAAACTCTTTAACTGATACAGTAGAAACGAGGAAAGAGAACGCAAAGTCCATAAGTACAGTCCTACTCTACCTCGCCTGAAGTAGCGACAAGGCCAGGACGGTCATTCGAGGCGATACAGCACGTGGCAGTGGCTCTGTGACCTCTCAGTCGTCTCAGCGGCGCCTCCGACATCGTAGCCTCTCTGCGCCTTGGCGAATTGGTCTGCCGACGGCCAACGAGTCGCCGATAATCGTGAAATTGGGTCTTCTTCGATCAGCAGCGTAATCTGGCTCAATTCTGGGCTACTTGAGATTCGGCCCAAGCTTAAGCTCAATCATTTGTTTTTCAAAACCTTTTTTTCTTTTTTTTTTCTTTTTTTTTTCTTTTTTTTCCTTTTTCCTTTTTAGTACACTTTGATGAGTTATACTTATTTAATTATTTTGACAGGTTTTTTAAAATTTTTAAAACAATAATTATGTCTTATCATTTCCTTATTTTTCTAATAAATTAAGGATGAATTGATTTTCACACATATTTTGATTATTAGCACATATTATATATCAATGGAGTAATTGAGTTAGTACTTGTTTTAACTTTCCTTTTCTTACTTATTAAAGTTTCTTCTTAATATTCAAATATTATTTTTTTGGAAAATAAAAACTATCCTAATGTTTTAAAAGTTTTAGTTTACTTTTTAATTTATCAATTCTTTTTTCTTCAAATAAATCTAGTTGTGTCTAAACTTAAAACTAATTGCAAAGTGATGTTGTAATGCAGAAAATATATTTCATCAATTCAGAATAAAACTAGTTTATGTTTTAATTTGATAGAATATGTACACTCTCATTCCTAAAATACAAAATATGCTTATTTTATATGGCAATAAATACTCAAATTTCTAATCTATTGATTATGGAATGTAGTATTGTAAGGACTCTATTGAAAATTTTCAATACACAAATTACCAAATTGAGCTTGTAACACATTGAGAAACAAATTGCAAAACACTTAAACACAAGGTGAATATGCTTCTAGATCAATTTTTTTTTAAAAAAAAAAAAAGAAAATGAAAGATTAATAGAGACTACTTTATTTTTAGAAAAATTTAAAACTAAATTTCAACACTTGGAAGAAAAAAAACATAAACTAAAATAGAACTAATGGAGAAACTTATTCACCAAATTACAGATCTGAATACAAAATTTGGATAGAAAATCATAAAACAAAATTGTCAATTAGTGTGATCATCTAACAGTGCAAGCCACTGCATAAGCCCAGGATCTGATGTGTTCTTTCATGGCCATACTATCTTCAAACGGAGGCATCTTCTTCGTCTTCTTCTTCCTCTGGTACTGATTCCCACCTCCAATTCTCGTCTCTTCAAACAACCAACATTCACAAATCTCCTTCACAGCATAACTCAGATCCATCTCTCCAACAATTTTTCTCCTCTGCTCCAAACCCCAACATCTCCTTCCTCTGTTTTTTCTCCTTTGCTCCTTCTCCTCTGTTTTTATCCCAAACCCACCACCATTTTCAATCTTCTTCTCATCACCAACGTTATTTTGCTCATTTGGAGTAAGGGGTGTCGCAATTTCTTCTCCAGGAGGCTCAACGAAGTCATTTTGAGTGGGGTTTTCGACGACCGGTGGCGGCGGCGGCGGCGGCGTTCTATTGGAGAATACGGTGGCGAAGAACCAGAGAGAATCCCAATTCTCTAAAACCTGCTGGCCTTCCATTGTTGTATTCGACGCCCAAAAATCCAATGGAGCTTCGAAACGAGTACTAATAACCAAGTTTCAGATGGAAGAATGTTAAATGACAAAAATGCCATTTGGTTTTAGATACATGATAACTTAGTGTTCTGAGGGTGCTATGGTAAATTCAGGAGTATGTGCTCCTTTGTTCCGTGAAAACCATGAACTTTTCGACGGACTGTTCGTAACTGCGTCAAAATAAACGGAAAGTCGTTCTAACGGTCGAAATAAAACGTGCAAAACCACAATAATTACATGTTTCTTTGGAACGTGGGACCCACTTTCTTCGGAACGCGAAGAGAAGAGCGTGCATTCAAATAAAGCTATCACCAACTTCTTTGTTATGTTAAGCATCGCTATCTCAGTAGCGAGTGGCCGACCCTGGGTCGGCTTGCTTGGAGATCAGGGTCGGCTTATCCTTACGCTCCATGGTGGGTCGGCCTCTCGAGACTTCTTAGGCCTTGGGGTCGGTCAACGGCCTTTCCCTCGTCACTTTTTCAACCATGAGCCATAACAATAGTTTTCTAGAATTATTTTAGTGAAAATGAGGGATAATACTGTCAAATATAATTTCTTCCATGTTGGTAATTTTATATATGTTGGTGTGTGAAACTTGTGTAGGTTTATTATTGTTGTGGGTCCCTTCTGGTTTTAACCTTCGACCAATTTTTCCTAGTCTGATCTCGATTTCTAAGTTGACATGCATGAAAGTTTCTTGCGTCGGCGTCATGTCGAGTGTACTACACTTTGATACATAATTTAGTACATAGTATATAGTTAAACACATAATAGTAAGTCGGAGTTTTCTTGTAAAGATTATTTACTCTTCCTTTTCAAATTATTGAATGAGACCATTTATAATATTCTTCTTCTAATTTGCGACACTCGAAGTCACAAAACGTTAGGTTGAGCTCAACTTGGTTATTACCCCAATTGGTATATATTTATCGGTTCAACTGGTTTGCCCAAAACCCAAGGCTCTGACTTTTTCCTTTTGGGATGGACATTTCACCATGCTACCTCTCAAAATCCCTTGGACTTGGACTTGGACCTGTCCATGGGCTTTGGCCCTTACCTAAAACAACCCTCAACAATATATATTATAGGTTATAGATTATTCTAAATTCACTATTATGCCACTTTTTGAAGGTTTTAGGGGATGTTTATGGAGAAGTAGAGTTGTGAACTTCACTCATTGTTTGGTCTAAGGAGTTTGTGAGCTCCATAACTAAAAAAAAAAAAAAAAAAAAAAAAAAAAAAAAAACAATTTGATGTTTTATTAACTTATTATAGTGTGGGCTCCATTACTTCACAATCTTTCACACTTCACGACTCTATTCAAACACTGAATAATAGTTTGCACTTATTCCTTATAATATATTTTTAGGTTAGGTTTTGCAAGTGAACTAATGCAAATATGATAGAGAGAAACAAATAGACTAAAGAGTAGAGTGTTTTAGTCGTAGGTTCCACACAAACTCCTTGAGATTCCAAACAAAGAGTAAAGTTAACAACTTCACTCCCAAACTCCTTAACAAAATTCAACAAATTAAGACATATTAGTTGACTAAAATGTTAAATGTTAAAATCCTCCCTCCAAACACACATGGTTAGAATTGCATGCTTTTAAAAAATATTTATTATCGACTAAAGGATTAAAAATTTGAATTTTCCACAAATTATTAATCTAAAAACAACAAGTTTATAACCTCGACTTTTCTTTTGAAAAGCTTATGGCCTCAATTTTAAATAAATATAGTAGGGTCCTTAAACAACTATCATTGAAAATAGTTTCTAAGTACATTTAGAAAGATTTAATTAATGTCCAAAAGAGGATGGTTTTTAAGACCAATATTTGTCTAAGATAATGCAAGTTGGATCTTGAATATATTAATTGTTTAAAGCTACTAACATATATTTTATTTATTAATAAAGTAATATTTACGTAGAAAGGGCAATCCATTCCCCCTTTAATGAAGGAGATGGTTTTTTAAATCAAGCAAAATTACGTAATATTCTAAAATAATAATAATAATAAAATAAATTGATGTCACACCCCCTCTACTTTGTTTCTAAGTCTTTTTAAAAGAAATTTCATTTGAGTTTATAAATATGAGGAAGTCTTGGTTTATATCAAGCCATTAAACAGAGTTATATATGCAACTAGCTCTGTGATGTGGCAAACTTATCCCCATTTCTTTTACTTCTTCAAATTATTCCTTAATCATATTTTTTTTCATAGTTCTTTTGGCCCAAAATTCACATATAAAAGTTGAATAAATGATAAAATTAACTCGTCTTATTCATTTCAGCATTCAAATTATAATTTAATGGATAAGACATCAATTATCATTCTTAAAAATTGATCATTTATATTTCTCCATCTTGAAAAATTATTGAACTAAAAAAACTCATTTCATTCCAAATCAATAAACAATAATTTTGAAAAAAAAAAAAATAATGGTATAGATACTACAAAAGTCAACTAAGACATTAACAATCATGAAATATTTTAGGAAACTAAAGTTATACATGACCAACGTTATTTTAGTCATTAATTAAAAAAACATGTTTAATATAATACGTAATATAAATATTTATATCTCTTTTTCTCTTGTGGGACTTGGATTCTCTTTCTATGTACCAATATATAATATTTTATATGCATGTCCAAATATATATATATTTATACTTATATATATTTATTTAGTTTAAATAATATATGTTTTGATCTTAATGTTTGAGTGTTTTCTTAGCGCCATTCTAAAAGAGTTTGAATTTCATTTCTAATATATTGATTTTTATAATCTAATTCATATTGTTAAAATTAACTTAAAAATATGATAAATATTAGAAAACATATTATTATTTGAATGTAAAGGATTCTAGGTTTTGAGTCTACAAGATAGTTGCAATACTCTCCCTTTAAAATTTACAATTTTCTCATTTCATATATCGTTTCATACATAGTGCTTATTTGACTATAAAAAGATTGGCTCATTAAAATGTGGGTACACTCAAAATTTAAAATGTCAATATAAAAAACAAGAAAACAAAAAACAAAAAAAATATTTAATTGAACAAATAAATGTTTTACACTTTATTTATGAGTTAAAATTTTTAGATGCTTATATTAGATTCACATTCACAATGTTTTGTTGTTTTTTTATTATGTTTCGATGATATTTTATGATATAATAAAAATATCAATTCATCCCTTATTTGAGATCAAACTTTTGAATAAGTGAAAATATTGATGAAAATGTTGATGGATACATTAAGATCTGTTTGGTAGAAAATATGAAAACAAGGGAATAAATGAAAACATAGTTACATTTCATATTTTCATATATGTGTTTGGTAGCAGAATTCATAAATTGAATTCTAATCTAAATAGTTATGAATTAGTTGTAGTTATTCACTAAATACTAATTGATAAAGAAAATTATTGTTAATTTATTTATAAATATGTTTTATGTTAAAAAAATTTGTATAATTATTGTCTTATAATGTTGTATAATGTATAGGAAAAAATGAAATTTTGGTCCCAATGATTTGGAGTAAGTTAAAATTTAAGTCTTATGGTTTATAATTATACCACTTATGGCTTGATAAAAGCTTAATAATAAATAGTCCCAATGGTGGGGGCTAATTAGGAGGATTTAAAAAAACCATATAGATTATTAAACCATGGGAACTAAATTCTAAATTTTAAAATCATATTTACTAACTTTTAACTTTATCCAAATCATAAACACCAAATTTGGAATTTAACCTAATTTAATTTACAATACATTATATTATACATATTTTAATTTAAAAAGGTTAAATTGAGTTTATAACGTGACATAATATATTTCTAAATGTTTTTTATCTTTATTTAATATAATTATACATTTTAAATTTAAAAATTCAAATTCCAAAATACAAAATAATGTTGTTTTCAAAATTTGTACCATTTAGATCTCTAAATCCAAAAACAAATTTCAAAAATAGATTTTGAGTTGTCTACCAATTCGCTGAACTCGGTCAATTTAAAAACTTGAAACATGATTGAGTGACTAAACAAACTACCCTATCTAAATTGATAGATCACCCTTTTTGTTTTTGTTTTTTTTGTTTTTTTTTTATATTTAATGATTACAAGAACTAAATTGAAAACTAAGATGGGAGGATGGTGAAATTACAACTTTTAGAAAAATACGAGTCCAATTAAGAAAACACTAATTATCATACCAAAAATCAATGGTTTATTCACAATCTATATCATTGAAAAAGAAGCGAGAATGTCCAAGAAATTTCTGAATATCCAAAACTTCGAGATTATATCAAAACTTGAGAAAATTCAAGAATTTACAATTTAATTAAACTAACAAAACAAAAAAGAAATTTTACAAAGAACAGAGAAGGACAATGAATTAAGTAGTGTCATCTAACGGTAGAAGCAACAGCATGAGCCCACCATTTGAGATTATCTTTCATATCAATCTGATTAGAAGGAAACTTCCATTTCATCGTCAATGGGTTCTTCAATTCCTCTTCTTCTTCCTCCATAGCTTCCCAAGCTTCTGAAAGATAAGGCCTCGAAATTTCACCACCCAACTTTCTTTCTTCTTCTTCTTCAATGTCTTCCTCTTCCGTTTTTCCTAGCCTGTTCAATCCCGGAACTATCGACGCCAAGCTCGAACCTTTATCCTCTTCTGAAAATACAAATCCCAAATCCATAAACCCTTTTAACTCCTCAAATTCCAGCTCCGAAAGGCTCCTACTTTCCGACCGCCTCATTCTTCTCCCTCTAAGCTTCCTCCGCGACTCTGTTTTTGGCCGCCGCTCAATTCCCACCTTCCGGCTGTTCTCTGGTGACTCTGCTCCTGCGATATCTTTGCTGGAAAAAATCGTTTGAAGCTTTGGAGAAAATAGAACTGAATCGGGTGAATTGGAATTGGACATAAAGCTTAATTTTGAGCTTAAATCTTCGCTTATGGACCTTGTGCGAAGCCTTGGGACGATGAAAGGTTCTTTTGGTAATGAGTTGTCTTGATTTTCAGGTTGTGGGTTTTGGGGATTTGATGGAAAAGGGTGTTTGTTGAAGATTTCATGCTCGAACCAGAATGAATCGAAGAGATTGAGAAGTTGCTCGAAGTCCATCATTGGCGGCTGTAAACGGAGGTCTCTGTTCTGTTCTATTTGTGTTTTGTTGTTGGTTAATTTGCTTTTGAGAAACTAATGTCCTTTTTATATAAAGGGTTTATAAACGTCGGTTTATCACCAAATTGCCCTTGAAATGGTCAATATTTTACGAATTATAAATAGAGTTATTATTTTCTTTTTGAGTTACATTGCTTTTTCCAGGAAAGTATGGGGAAAATGGATGGCGGACACGTGTGGATTTTACGGGATCAGATGTCCATAGAAATGAAAATATTTCCCACGTGTGGGTTTTTAACTTTATCTTAATTTATATCTTAAAGAATTAAGGGCGGTCAAAGTATAATGGCCTAGTTTGTAAAAAAGCGTGTTAAAAACTTAAAAAAGGAAATGGCTTTTAGTACATACTATATAGTAAAATATGTAAATAAAAAGATATATTTTTATATTAATTTAATGTACATATTGTTGGATTGTATGTCCTAAAACTCGTAATTTATAATATTAAAATATTTTCTATTGTCAAGAAAGATGTTATTGACATTTGTTCAATAAAACTGTTGTTGAATATGTAAATTACACTTGTAAAGACTAGATCCAATGAACTAAAAATTCATTGCTATTATATGAATACTTAAATTTTATGTGGCGACATAAAGATTGATCAAGTTCGAGTAAATAACCAAAATGATCTATAGTATATGAATAAGATTAGGTGTCTTATTCTGGTAACATTATCGGATGCGACCCACGTTGTTACAATTTGTTGTAAAGTGCTACAAACGAAGTGATCCTCATTCATTCATGTAGTGACATGAAGAGTGAGGGTGTCATATGCAATGAGTTTGTATAATATCAAACCAAGAAAGAAGTCACTATTACTTTATAACGTTGTTTACTGTTTAAGACTGGTTGTTTCAAATCGATAACCTAGATAACTCGACCTTAATCATAAGCTAACTATTAATTCATGTTTATTCATGGTTATTCTTAGATTTGCATATGTGAGAGTTGGCTCAACAGCGCCGGTTCAATAAGCCTTCCATTTCAAGGGTAAGACTAGGCAGATAGTTAGAGAAATAAGGTGCAAGATGGAATTCACACCTACCTAATTTAGGAATAGTAGAGAGGTTGTTCTCTTAAGTACCAAATTCAGGTCTTGCCAAGCGGCCCACCCTCTCATTAGCCCAGATGGACTTGATTTAGTGATTGAATTGCAAACCAATTGTTCTTTAGAGGATTAGTGGGACTTAATGAGCAAGATGTAATTTCAGGGGTAAAACAACATTTGACCCAGCCGTTATTATGAACTACCAATGAAGATTTGACTTATTGATTACGGTTAAATCAAGTAGACATAAATATGTCTACAGTGAGGAGAGTGCAACTACTGAGCTATAGTGGTGTGTCTCGGTAGTTAACAAATATTGATTAATTTGGTTTAAAGTGTTTAGCCAATTAATCTCAAATTGTTGGAGCTCATGATATGTATGTCTATAAGATCCCTCTACTAGCTTGTAAATATTGGATTAGTATATTGAGTGAATTTGAAGTGTTTAAATTCAATTTGGAAATACAAGTTGAAGTGTTCAAATTTTAAATTAGGATTTGAATTTGATCTGGTCAATTTTAAATTAGGGTTTGGATAATTATATTCGATATAATTAACGTTTAATTTATAGAAATTAAACGTAATTGGAGATTTAAAATATTTAAAAGTTAATTTAAATATTAATTACATGTATATGATTCATGTATGATATAGGTGTTTAATTAATTTAATATTTGATATTAAATCATTAATCAATTAATCAAATTTGTTTAATTACTTAAAATCAAATTAATTTTCAATTTTCAAATTTAATTTTAGAAATTGAATTTTGTGTTTAAAATTTTGAATTAAATTAATAGAAATTGAAAATTAATTTTGAGATAGTGGAGAAATCCACTTTTTAGAGTTGCTTAGTGGATTTCTCAACATTTAAACACCTATCCCACTTGATTAGTAGACTTTGAATCGTCGATCAGCATAATAGCTTGATGCTTGCATGCATTAGATAAATAAAAGCTTCAATTTTGAATTGAAGCAAGGGAAGCATGCTGAATTTGTGAAATTCGGTAGAAACCCTCCACTCTTTAAAAAAAAAAACCCTATTTGTTTCCTCACTCTATTCCCTTCAATTCTGAGTTTCACTATTCAAATCCAAGTTGGAGATTAGTAGAAAAGATCTTTTGGTGGTCCAGTGTTGATTTATAGCTTAAATTCGTGGAGAGCGGTTTGGATTTCGTAGATTACATCAAAGATATTGTATTCTTGAAACCATTATCTTTGCAATTGTTTTCATACATACTTTAAAATTCAAATTAAATGTAATTAGAGTGTTTATTGATTCTAATTATTTCCATTGTATACTTGTACATTCATATATAATTAAAATGTGCAATGTGTAATGTGCAATATTAGTTTTTTTTTTTTTTTTATTTACGATATGTTGGATTGAAAAATGGAACCTCTGACATACAAAATTTAATGGGTATTTAATAAGAATGAAGAGGTGGGTATAAAATATAGTAACATTGTCCAAATTGGAAGAATGGTAAATTAGATTGAAGAACCATACTTTTTTTTCTTGCTAATGTTTTTTAAAAAAATTGTAAATTAGTAATATGCAAATTGGAATCCATTTGTTTTTCTTCTTATAGCTAGATGCTATCAACATTCAAAGATTAAATTAGTAATTTACGTTTAGGAACTTAAATTAGACACAAATTTCAAAGTTTTTGGTTAAGCTTTGTAATGTTTTATTTCCGTTAGTCTTTTCTAAACGAGATTTGTTTAATTTTAATTATTATATTTTTAAATGTCAAATTTTAATCATTGTACTTTAAAAAATTCTTAAATTTAGTCTCTTGTACTTGTTTATTGTTAATTTTTCCAAAAGTTTTTTTTTACTGTCTATTAGCATTTTCCCTGTAAATTTTAAAAACATATTCACAAATTATATTTGTTCAAATAAAATTTATTAATATTATATTTATCTAATTTGGATAAAAGTTAACTTTGAGAAACTAAATTTAAGATTCATTGAAAGTATACAGAGGGCTACAATTGGACATTGGAAAGTAAAAATACTAAAACTGAACAAATTTCAAAGTACATATCCCTAAATGATATTTTAACTTTGTTTGTTTCTATTCTTCTAACAATTATGTTGTTAACTTGAGGCCATCTTTACCAATTTGTAATGAAAATTAGTGTAATCGTAATGAAATTCTATTGATAGATTAATCGTAATAGGTCACAATTGCAAATGTAATTGGATGGTATTTTTATTACGATTAACTTAGAATTATGAATATGTTACATTTATTGTTTTCATTATCGTTTAGGATAAAAAAGTAACGGTAACAATAAATGTGATAGTAAATGTAACAAATTCATAATTCTCATACTGTAATAGTAACAATAATAGTAACTATAACGATATCAGCGTAATTTTCAAATACAATTAGATGGAGCACCATCTGCTCATCAACCACTTTGCGTTTTTATTACAAAAATGAAAGTGAGCCTAGATGTCAATATGGGCATGAAGCACAAGTAAACAACACCAAACGTAATCAAATGAGACCCACTTTTCATATTACCATTGATTTATTACGTTTCCTATGGGATAAACGTGGCCTGGGCGTATTTTGTGATTTTTTTTTTTTTTTTATAAATATCATTGGTTCTACTTTGTCAACTTAACATAACTCAGTTGACATATTGCATCTGTTGGAAATGTCCTAAAACTCGCAGTTCGTAATTTTTTAAACATATTCTATTTTTCAATAAAAATATTATTTAGACTTCATTCAATAAAAGTGTTATTGAAACTGCATTCTGTTATAAAATCCAATAAACAAACTCATGGTTATAGTATGAATACTTTAACTTTATGTAGAGATATAAAAGATGATCAAGTTTTAGTATATAATCGAAAAGGTCTATAAGAATATGGATAAGATTGGGTACCTCATCCTGGGGACACTATAGATGTGACCCACTTTGTATGTTGATACAAACGATGAGATCCCAAAATCGTTCATGTGGAGACATGCGAGTGAAGGCATCCTATGCAAATTGATTCTTGGCCACGAAATAGTCACTTTTATTTAGCTTACTGTTAAAATTGATTATTTCAAATTGATGGCCTAAGGTAACTCGATCTTAATCCTGAGCTAACTATGAACTCCTGCTTATTCGGGATTATCCTTTGATCTGCATAGATGAGAGTGGTTCAACATCACCGCTCAATAAGCCAATAAGCCTTCCATTTTGGGGATAAAACCAGATAGATAGCTGGGGACATAGTCTTGCAAGATGGAATTCACTCTTATTCAGCTTAGGGTTAGCAGATAGGTTGTTCCTTTAAGTACTGATTCTTGGTTTTGAAACAAAGCCGTCCGCCCCCCCCCCCCCCCCCCGCCCCCGCCCCCCCCCCCCCCCCCCCCCCCCCCCCCCCCCCCCCCCCCCCCCCCCAATTGACAGTAGAAAGATTATTGTATTTTATTTTAGTTGAACTATAAACCAATTGTTCAATAAAGGATCAATGGAGATTTAAGGAGTAAGATGTATTTACAGGGGTAAAATGGTATTTTTGACCTAGTTGCAAATACGAACGACCTGTGAAAGATCGACTTATTGATTATGGTTAAATCAAGTTGACAGAAATATATCTATAGTGAGGAGAGTGCAACTACTGAAGTATAGTGGTGTGTTTCGATAGTTAACGAATATTGATTAATTCGGTTTAAAGAGTTTAGCAAATTAATCTCAAATTTTGGAGCCCATGATCTGTAAGTCCATAAGGTCCCTCTACTAGCTTGTAAAAGATTAAACCTTGGGTTAGAATATTAAGTGAATTTGAAATGTTCAAATTCAATTTAGGGTTTAGATAATTATATTTGATATAAATTAGCGTTTAAATTTATTGAAATTAAACAAATTTGGAGAATTCAATATATTTAAATAATGATTTAAATATTGATTACATGAATAAAATTCAAGTTCGAATTAGGTGTTTTATTAATTTAATATTTGATATTAAATTATTATTTAATTAATTAATTAAATTAATTTCAATTTTACGAGAAATTCAATTTTCAGAAATTGAGTTTTAATTATATTTAATTTAAAGTTAAATTAAATATAAATAAAACTGGAAATTAGTTATGTTAGTGGATTTATCCTAAATTTATTTTCATAGTAGATTTTTCCAAAATTAACACCTAGCCCACTCATATAGTGCTATTTGAAGTGTCAAATGACTGATTGAATGAGTGCTTGCATGGTTAAGTTGAATATATACTTCAATTTAATTAGTTTGATGGACAGGCAATTGAATTTTGAGAAATAAAATTCTATTTGGAAAGTTTTCTTTAACCCTCTCCAAACCACTGAAAATTTCCTCTCAATTTGGAGTTTCACCACTCAATCCAAGGCTAAGAATAGTAGAGAAGATACACTTGTTGATCTACTAAAGAAATTGAAGGTCAAATTCGTGGAGCTTGCAAGGAATTTGAGAAAATCTACAAAGGTAGTAAACTAAAACCCTATTGTATGAAAAATTATGAGTTTGCATGCTTGTTACTCAAATTAATGTAATTAGAGTATTTAATGATTTTGTAAGTTTCCGTGTTTTGCATGTTTACTCTATCAGCATCTACTATTGGCTAAGAGGTTAAAGATTCGAACCTTTATCCTCCTACAAATTTTGAACTAGAAAATAGTTCAAATTTATTTATTTTTAATATATGGTGTAGAAAATCAAATCTCAAACTTCAAAGTTGATAATATAAATGTGTCAATTGAGTTATATATGCTCATGTTTGTTTCATTTTAATGTGCAAAGTGTCTTATTTAATTGTGAACTAATAATTAACGTTATCAACACTTAACAAATTGAAATCGACTTATTCGATTAAGATATCTTGTTTAATTGATTTCCTAAGCTTGCGTGCAATGGCTATCTGTTATGTGCCACAATTGAAGTTAATTTTTTCTCAAATCATTTTTTGGACTGTTTTGATAAACTTCCTATTATACTTTTATAACTTAGTTCTTATTTTTTTTAAAAAATGTATTAATTATATCCCTTTTATTAGATAATACTTCAAAGGTGGTTTTATTGCTTCAAAATTACTCCAAAATAACCAAAAACCCAACACCCACCATCAAAATTAATGATTGTGTTTGTGTGGTGGGTATAAAACAATGCTTCTTGTAATAATCATAAATGATTGAACCATTGATTGGATGCAACAACTAAATTTATCCTTAATAAATCCTTTCTTTTTACTCTAAACTTATAACCCAACAACAACAATCATAGTGTTGGAATTGAAAAACATGACTTCTCCTCCTATGATATTGGAGAAATTAAGGCCTCAAACTAAGCTAAAGTGAACACAACTCTTTTGTAGCTCATTCCCATTTTATTAAAAAATATTTTGTCCAAGTAACTCGACCCTTTACTTAATTATATTCCGTTCTGAACCTTTTTCTTTCTTTGATTTTATAAATGTAGTACCATAAATAAGTTATTCAATATGCTAACATAGTTTCTCATTTTCTTTTATTTTAATTCAATAAATGCAAGATAAAATATCAAAAATGATATTAAATTTATATTAATAGATTGTGAAGTCATTCACTAATTCCTCTTTCATTATTAGGGGTAGAATTTAAAAACAATGACAGAAAACGTGTTGGATAGCATGAACATGTAATTAAAAAAAAAACAATGGCTAATCGTTGAAGTTTAGTAATAACTTGTCTATGGTTGAATATTAAATAATATAAGTCAACGGGGATGTTTGACCTGAGGAGGTCAACCGGTCAAAGATGGAAAAAAAAAAACAATTATACTGCAAAACCGAAGACGAAGGGGGCATTATAGTAAATCCAGGCTTTTTGAAGAGAATATTCGGATAATTTTAGATTGATCTCGGACATTCCGAAGTCAACTTGACGTGGCCAAATCGAATCATATGCATAGCCGCAGCCTGTTGAGAACAAGGAGGGGTTTAGATAGATTATAGTTTCATTTAGAATTCTAATGTCATTTTGCTTTCATCCTAACAACTTTGTTTAGATTCTAAACTTTTGACCATATCTTAACAAATTATATGTATGTATGTACATATTCAAATCATTTTTACTTTTATGTCATATTTATCGGTGAAAGTTGATGTAATCGTAATAAAATTTTATTGATCGATTAATCGTAATAGGTCTAAATCATCGTAATTGGATTATTTTTTATCACGCTTATTTATAATTATGAATTTGTCACATTTACCATTATTGTTATCATTTGACTGTAATGATAACCGTAACGGCAAAAGGTAACCGTAAATGTGAAAAAAATTTTTAATTTCATACGGTTACAACAATCATATTTGTATTGGTAACATTAACGATGATGGTAAATGTAGTGGACCTCACGTAATTTAAATAAAATCAGATCGAATACTCTCCATTCCTCAATCAAATTGCGCGTTTTGATTATAGATTTGGAAGTGGACGCCACAATTTATTACTATTATGAAATATAAGTGAACAACACTAAAAATAATCACTAGAACACACTTTTTAGACTACTATTGATGAATTATATTTCACCTAAAGTAAATATGGTCTTACTTCAATATTCAAATCAATCAATTTATGTTGTTTTAAAACATGTCCATGGGCTCCCTCAAATGGTTGAAGAAGTAATGATAAAATAATGGCAAAGACCAAAATACATTTTTTTTTTTTTTTTTTTTAAAAAAAGGTTGAGAATGAAAATAAGCACATAAACACTCAACAATTCAAGAGAAAATAAATCTAAACTCTCTCAAGAGGTGACTGATCTATTAGTATAAAGGTTCATGCACTTATTTAAAAGGTGCATTATTCAAATCTTCGATTGGGCTTAATATGAAGAATCTTTGAAGGTTAGCCTTCAAATTTTACAAATATTTATTTGTTATATACTATTGTGTAATTCTCAAAGATGAAAAGGATTAATTTATTACCTAACGATACATAAAAGTCGAAATAAAATTTCACTGTTCCATTTTTGCACATATCCATATCTGTAATCTATATTTATATAAATATGGAATAAACTTTTTTTTTTTATACTTTTATCCTTTGCTATTCAGAAAAATACACAATTTACCCTTTAACCTTTTTTACAACCATTTAACTGTTGACCTTTTAATAATTTCTTAATTTCTATTAGAATAACCCACATACCCATCGAGTAATTAAAATCCACCCACTAGATGATTTTTCTTTTTTTAAAAAAAACCACCCACTAATTGTAAAAAATCTACAATATTGCGAATGTGGAAGTTTGTTTTTGATACTTTTATCCTTTGCTATTTAGAAAATACCTAATTTACCCTTTAACCTCTTTTACAACCATTTAATTGTTGACCCCTTTAATCATTTCTTAATTTCTAATAGAATAACCCACACACCCATCGAGTAATTAAAATCCACTCACTAGATGATTAAAAAAAAAAACCCCACTATTTGTTAAAAAAAAAAAAAAAAAAAAAAAAGACCAAAAAGTCATATGATACCTGACTCGAAAAGGAGAAAAAAAAAACTCCCCAACCTTAAATTTTTAAAAAAAAGAAAGAAAAAAAACTTTCCACTCACTATTCCCTCTCATACAGGAGTGATCTATAAAGGGGCAAGGGGACATGTACCCCTTTTTCACACATAGTGTCGGTTTACATTTATATATATTTTTATTTTTTATTAAATATAAAAATAAGTATTTACCGAATATATGTTGGTGCGTGCCCCCTAAGATCACAGTTTATTCTTTTTCTTCTTTAGGTTTATCATTGTTGTTTTATAAGGAACCATCCTTTATAATTTATAATTATCTATCATGAAAATATGCTTTGATTAAAACCCTAACCCAATGTTCTTCATGGTATCAGGGCGATCCTGCTCTAAAATCATTCATTTCTATTTCTCTAAACACTCTTTAACCCATCATGACTGAAACCGCAAAAATTGAAGAAATCAATCTTAGTCTTGAAAGGCTTGGAAGGATGATGAACACTATGCAACAAGAAATGTAAAAGCTGATTAAAGGAAAAGGGAGCATAGATACCAACTTTGCTCACATTGCATTTACAAATTTTTTAGGCACTAATTCTTTCCCTGATAATGAATGGATTGTTGATATTAAAGCAAGCAATCATATGACTCCTGCTTTGAAATCCTAATGAAACCTCAAACTCTTGAAAACCCAAGTCCTGTTTATCTACCCAACAATGCCTCTATCTATGTTATACAAGGTCAGTACAATTGCATGATAATCTTAGTTTGAAAAAAGTATCGTTCATACCTAAGTTTAGGTACAACTTGCTATCTGTTAGTAAGATGAGAGGATAGTAGCATAAAAGTAATCTTTTTTCCCTTTGGATATCTATTTCAGGACCAGGAGAATAACTTCATAGCCATTGGGAGACTTGATCAGGGCTTATACAAGATTGATGGAAACAGTTTTGGAGTTACTAAGGAAAAAATACAGTAACTTTTTGGGAATAACATGATTATAGATAGACAGTTTCAAACTCTATTTTCTGGAAATGTTAGAAACTTTGAATGTAATGAGAGTGATGCTTTGTTATGGCATGCTATAATGACATATTGTTCTTTTAATCATCTTGCTCGTAGTAAAGAATTAAACATTTAGACTCTTAAGAATTATTTTGTAATCATTGTCCTATTGGGTTTTATGTTCCTAAAACTTGTGGTTTGTAAACGATAAACTTATTCTGTAAATCAATAAAGTTGTTATTGAAGTTTGATTCAATAAAGTTGTGATTTTGAATATATGAATTGCTTATTTCGTTTTAGAAATAAGTTTAATAAACTAAAATATCCATGACCATTACATGAATACTTGAACTTTATGTGGAGACATAAGAATGGATAAGGTTCGAGTAAATAGTCAAAATGATCTATAGTATATGAATAAGGTTTGGTGTCTTATTCTGGTAATACTATCGGATGTGGCTCACTGTAGTTGTTACAATTGTTGTAAAGTACTACAAACGAAGTGATCCTGATTTGTTCATGTATTGACATGAGGAGCGGGGGCATCTTGTGCAATGAATTTGCATAAGATCGGACCAAGAAATAAGTTACTCTTACTTTATAGCGTTGTTTACTATTCAAGACTGACTATTTCAATGCGATGACCTAGGTACTAAACCATAATCATGAGCTAACTATGAACTCCTGTTTATTCAGGATTATCCTTAGATTTTCATGGGTGAGGGTTGACTCAACAACGTCGGTTCAATAAATCTCCCATTTCAGAGTAAGACCGGGTAGATAGTTGAGGACATAGGGTGCAAGATGGAATTCACTCCTACTCACTTTTAAGGATAGTAGAGAGGTTGTTCTCTTAAGTACTGACTTCGGGTCTTGAACAAGGGACCTTACCCTCACATTGGCCCGAGAGGGATTCAGTTTGTTGATTGGATCTCAAACCGATTGTTCATTAGAGGATTGGTGTAACTTAAGAAATAAGAGGTAATGTCGAGGGTAAAACAACTATTGGCTTAGCTGTTATTACAAACAACCTGTGAAGGGTTAACTTACTAATCATGGTTATATCGAGTGGACACAATGTAAGGATCCGACCCCTTAGGACTTAAGTTAGGCTGTTACTAAATTCATACATGCATAGAACTTAAAACGACACCTTTTTATGGTGAAATAAATGCTAAATAAATAAGGTAAGTTAAAAAATTCTTCATTAAATTCAAATATTAAAAACAAATAATAGGGTACCTATAAATTATAAATGATAATAATAAGTCTGAAAACAATGCTTAATAGTAAGTTTCAAACAGAAAAACTGAAAGTTGAAAAAAAAACATGGAAAGAAATCTAAATATCATGAGCGGAAGCATAAAACTGGTCTCAGTGGCTCGATCACGAATTCTGCTTGTCAATCACCGATGCATCTCTACCTTTACCTGCAATAACAACATGAGAAAAGATGAGTATAAAATACTCAGTAAGTAACCCCACTGCTGGGGTCGGGCTAGGCATCTATGTCCTCTAGATGACTACCTCTGGTGGAACATANTGCTGGGGTCGGGCTAGGCATCTATGTCCTCTAGATGACTACCTCTGGTGGAACATAAAAACTGCTCTAGTTCTCATGGGACACATACATACATGAAAAACTGATTTCTATCCTACTGTAGTTAAGTATGCCTACTACCTCTGGTGAATCCCGAAGGAAACACAATCTGGTGAATCCCGAAGGAAACACAATATTTGGTGAATCCCAAAGGAAACACAATATCTGGTAAATCCCAAAGGAAACATAATATCTGGTGAATTTTGAACGAAACACAATATTTGGTCAATCCCGAAGGAACACAATATCTAGTGGGCATCTAACTAATCAATAAAGACACTATCACAGTCTCAACATCACAATTATCACAATATGGTTCTATAACATACATATACACCTTAACATCATGGCTATACAACATGCATAATGCCTCAATATCCTCATATAAAATACAACCTCAGTAAATCAAGTATCACCTCTTACTAGCATGCAAGTATCTACGTGCACAAATAAATCTTTCAGATTCTCATACAAGAACATATATCGGTTATACTATACTATCCATCTATTATGCTATCGTTCTGTCATAATATTCATCTATCATGTTGGCATATATCTAGTATCTGGCCCGTGGGCAGTTCTAGTAGTAAGATTACTTACCTCGAAGTCAAATTCAGATATTAATCCAAACTAATAATCTTCAACAAAATAAATCCCGAATTAAGTTCCCTAATACAGACATAATACTAAATTTCAGACTTTGGAACTAAAACCCAAACATACGAATTTAATCCAACGATCACCAATTAACTTACTCAAACAAAACTTGATCAACAAACACTCGCAAGATTTCGATTCCAAAATCTCCTCTTAGCAAATTTTAAAACCCAATGGACAACGACTTGAAACCTTTAAAATACTTAAAATTAAACCATCATTTAATCCAATAATCAATAGGTGCCCAACAACTAACACCAAGGATCACAATGCTTATCAAACTACTTATAGAACGAACTCGAATCCGCTGGACAGCATGTTGCGCACTCCGAAGTATTCCAATCTTGGATCTAAATTCCAAATATAATCAGCATCAACAAAAAAGGAATGCAAAATTTAATGGGCAACAAAGAACCTTCCAAAACTCAACCACTCTCATCCAAAACTTACCAACACTAGCCAAAATCCAATGAACGACAACGAAGGAAGGCAGTGACCGGCGGAGATCGGCGGCTGGGCTCGGGCGGCGGGCTGGACGAGTGGCTCGACCTCAACCAAACAGGGTTGGGCGGCATCGTGTGGCTGCTGAAAGAAATGGTGCGGTGGCTAAGCATGAAGGCAGCGGCTGAAGTTGAAGCTCGAAGCGGTGGCGTCGCTCGGCGGGCTAGTTCTTGCGTGAAGGCCGGCGCGACTCCAACGGATCTGACAAAGATGTGGAGCGAAGTTAACGTGCGGTTGGGCTTCACGTCTGGCCGGTGGCGCACTGAGGAGGCTTCAGATCGGTGACTGCTCATCGGTGTTGGGCTCGGTGGAAAGCGCGGCTGCTGGGAGGTTCGTCGGCAAGGGTTTTCATGGGGTGGGGCGGCGTCAGGAAGAAGGNAATAATAATAAGAAAAACTTATTAACTTAAAAGGAAATAAAACAAACTTTATTTTATTCTTTTCCTTATTCCTATTTATTTTATTAACTTCCGTTCTTTCCCAAAAATGAAATTAATCCTGTCATTAATTTTCAAATTGAATAATTTCAACATCAAATCCATTAATTTCCCAAAATTACACTTGAAATCCAAAATTTCAAAAATACCCTCAAATAATAAAAATTACTGAAATTACATTAATTAAAAAAATGCGAGGTGTTACACACAATATATCTACAATGAAAGGAGTGCAATTAATGGGCTTTAATGGAGTGACCTGGTAGTTAATGAATGAGGATTATTTCAGTTTAAAGAGTTTAACCAATTAATCTCAGATTGTTAGAGCGCACGATCTGTAAGTCCATTAGGTCCCCTATTAGCTCACGATCTGAATAAGCCATAGAATAGCACGATGAGTTAATTTGAAATGTTCAAATTTGAATTAAGGAAATTAGTAATTATATATGATATAATTACACGTTTAATTATGAAATTAAACAAAATTGGAGAATTGATTAATTATTTAATATGATTTAAATATTAATTTCATGAATAGGAATTTATGGTGGTGAAATTAGTGTTAAATTAATTTAATATTTGATATTAAATTAATAAAATTAATAAAATTATTTAATGAATTATTAATTTTATTAAAAAAATTAATTAATTGAATTAATTTTTGGTGAAATTAATATTTTTTAGTTTGATTAAAGAATTAAAGCTGAAAATTGAATTTTAATTTTGAAAATAATTTTCAGAATTAAAAGAAAAATATGAATTTTAAAAATCCAAAAGAGTGAGATTTTCCCGATTTTTCTTTAAACACCTTATTCAGATTTCCACTCTCAAATCCATGCAATTTTCTAAGTAGGAGTTGTTGATTATGTGTGCAATTTGATTGCATGAAGTGTTGTTATGAACTTCTAATGCTGTGAGAGAGGCATGCAAAACCTATGATTTTGATGAAATCTGGAGCATGAAGAAGGGGTTCTTCAGCTGAGTGATAAACCAGACCTTCTTCTCAAAACTCCCTAAAATCTAGCTCATTTTGAGTCCCATAACTCAAACTAAGGTTCCTAGAGAATACTAAGGAAGATCTAGTGGTGGTTCACAATCAGTAGAGGAGAAGATTGCAGCTGATTTTGAAGTTTGAAGAAGATCTTCAAAGGTATTGTTGAAACCTTCTTTTATTTTGAAGAACATGCTTGATTTGAAGCTAAAATTGATGAATTGGAGTGCTTAATGATTATTTTTTCTTTTGCTGCATGCTTGTTGAAACTAACAATGGTATTAGAGCATGATTTAAGCACTTAATTCGTGTTAATTTTAGCATGGTGGGTGTTTTTCATAAGTTGTATGAAAATGATAAACCGATATGGCTTTTCTCAGTTTTGGCATTAAATAAGTTTTAATTATGTTGTAATTCTTGTAATTGGCTTTTGTTTGATGGTCCTTATTGTGTGTATAAATGTTTGTAATTCAATTGGAGTCATTAGAGTTGAATTTAAGTTGTAATTGAAGAAAGAAGCAAAAGTGGTTAGCAACAAAAAATGAGATCTGAAGCCACTACCAGGCAGCGTCCGCTGCCCACAGAGCGTTGCAACGTTGCTCATCCTGAACCCGAGGTGTCGCAATGCTGGGATGGGAGCGCTGCAACGCTACTCATCCCAGCCCAGAAGACACGCACAAGCCCAAACCTATAGCTGAAGGAGAGTCCGAGAGTTAGCTGCCCACAGACTTTTATTTATGATTGACTAATGAAGGAGAGTCCGAGAGTTATGAAGAGGCCATAAAATATGAGCACAAAAGAGGGTGGATTGATGCCGTGAAAGATGAGATGAAGTCTTAATGAAAAACACACTTTTGAGCTTGTGAAATCGCCTAAAGGAAAACCACACTAAAAAATAAATGAGTTTATAGAGTGAAACAGGAAGAACATACCTCAAATCCGCGTTACAAAATGAGATTGGTTGTAAAAGGGTTAAGTTATAAGAAAGGTGTTGAATTTGATGAATTTTTTGTTTCAGTTGTCAAGATGTCTTCTATAGCTGTAGTTTTGGGTTTACCAGCTAGTCTTAACTTAGAGGATGAGCAAATGGATATTAAAATTGCATTTTTTCATGGGGATTTAGATAAAGAAGTCTATATGGAACAACCAAAGGGTTTTGAGCAGAAAGACAAAGAGCATCTTTTGTGTAAATTGAATAAAAGTCTTTATGGGTTAAAACAGGCACTGAGACAGTGGTAAAAGAAGTTTTTGTTAGTCAATGAGGAGCAAGGCTACAAAAAGACTACATCTAATCATTGCATTTTTGTTTAAAAGTTTTGTGAAGATGAGTTTATTATATTATTACTTTATGTAGATGACATTTTAATTGTTGGCAGGAATGTTTCAAGAATTAACAGGTTGAAGAAACAGTTGAACAAATCCTTTGCCATGAAGGATTTGGGATTAGTAAAGAAAATTCTTGGAATTCGAATAGTCAAGACAAAGATTCCAAAAAGTTATATATGTCACATGAGCAATACTTAGAGAAGGTGCTTGAGTGTTTCAACATGAGTATAGCAAAATTGGTTAATTTTCCTTTCTCTAGTCATTTCAAACTGAGTAACAAATAGAGTCCTTCTACAGATAAAGATATTAGGGTTTATGCCCTAAATCTCGTAGGGTCTTGTAGTTTGTAATTGTATTGTACAAACATTTTATTTATTTAATAAAACATGAGATGTTTCATTTAATAGCATTAAACCCACAAACTAATAAACTAACGTTCAAGGTTATCTTCTATAGCTTAAACATGTATGTACAGACATACAGGTGGATCATGTTTAAGTGATAATCTAAATGGTTTGTAGTAGATGGATAACATTGGATATCTTATCCTGGTGACACTACGAGTACGACCAACTTTGTAGATGTTACAATTGTTGTAAAGTGCTACAAATAATCTGATCCTGATCATTCATGTACAAACATGTGAGCATGGGTATTCTATAAAAAGAAATTTGTATAAGATCGGATCACGAAATGATTAATCTCATTATTTAACACCATTCATAATAAAGACTTACATTTTATTAGGATGGCCATAGGTGACATGACTTAAATCCTGTGAGAGTTGTGAGTTTCTGCCTATGAAGGCGATCTTTTGATTTGTATGGGTGAGAGTGGCCAGTTCGCCGACTCAACAAGCCTACCATTTTGGGGATTCGTCTGATTGGGGAGTTAGGAACATAGCTACACAAGATGAAATTCACTCCTTCCCCGAGGTAGGGGAAAGTAGATAAATTGCTCCCTCAAGGGCTGATTCTGGGGCTTGAACAATGTCGGGCCACATCTTCTTTTGGCTCGAGAAGGGTTTACTCATAGTGGGATTATGATGTATTGTTCATTAGAGAGATCGGTGGTACTTAGGGAGTTCGATATAACTATAGGGGCAAAATGATAATTTTGGCCTAATTGTATTTACGAACAATTTGTGAAGGGTCATCGCCCTATTGTCTGGTTATATCTAACTGACACAGAAATATATATGTAGTGCAAAGAGTGCAACTGTCGTTCTTTAGTAGAGTACCTGGTGGTTAATGGATGTTGAATAATTTAATTAATTATTCAAGTACTATTGGAGCTTCAATCTACAGGTCCATAGGTCATCTCTGTAGCTCAACAGGGATTAATGAGAATCATTGGTGTGCAAACTTATGGACAATTGGTGTGCGAACTTATGATTATGTTACTGGTGAGTTTTTTCAACTATATGCTAACAACGAACGCTCGATTAGACTTACAAGATTTGAAGATAAGAAATGACCTATACTTGATACAGATCGATAACATATTTGTAAAACCACATGTCGCGTACACATTAACTAATAGTGAACGAATTTCGTTTTGTAAGTATTTGAAATCAATGAAATTTCCTGATGGAATTGTATCTAACATATCACGATGTGTGAATGACAAAGATGAAAAAATATCGGGGCTGAAAACACACGACTGTCATGTGTTGCTTCACAGACTACTCCCTATTTTTATTCGAGCATACTTATCGAAGAAAGTATGTACTGCTATTATTGAATTGTGTACATTCTTTTGCGACTTATATGCAAAAACAATACGTGTAAGTGATTTGGATAGACTACAAGCAGACATCATAGTCATACTTTGTAAGTTGGAGAAAATATTCCCGCCCGCCTACTTCGATGTAATGGTACACCTTGTTGTTCATCTACCATATGAAACCAAAGTGGTGGGTCCAGTTAGTTACAGTTAGATGTATCCTATTAAAAGAAGTTTACGAACATTAAAATAATTTGTATGGAACAAAGCACGTCTTGAGGGGTCTATAGCGAAAACATATGCAATGAATGAATTATGGAACTTCTGCTTGCGATATCTAAGTGGGATTAAAACGAGATTTAATAGAGATGAACAAAATGATGATAACATTCCCGATCATGAGATATTTGACGAATTTGAATTATTTAGGTAGAGGGTACGACCATTAGGGGCATCAACTTTACGGACACTATCAGCGGAGGAAAAGCGTATCGTACATTGGTACATTCTCAAAATTTGTAAAGAAATAACAAAATATCGCAAATACATTTCAAACTTTATAAATTTCTAAGTTCTAGGATAAATCCTTGATTTAACTTTTAAATGATCAATTTTCTAGGCAACACTTGAGATTAATTCGTCGTGAAGCTCAAAGCGCCTCTGATTTATATATAAGACATCAACACAAATTTTCCGATTGGTTCAGATATCAGATATACATAGTATTGAAAGTTGAGAGATGATTCATTTTTTGTAGTCATTTTTAATGTATAATGAATTATCAGGTTCTACAACGACGCGAGAGAGAAGATATCTCCGATAATTTCTTTTCACTTGCAATGGGACCTTTATCTGAGGTGCGCTCTTATAATAGATGCATTGTTAATGGGGTACGATTTCACACTGTAGAGCGTGATAATCGTCGAGCTATACAATATAGTAGAGTCCTAGTGGTCGAGAAGATCAGTGGGAATGGAAGTGTGGATAACAATTTCTACGGTGTTGTAGACAAAGTATTAGATTTCTAATATGTAAACAGAAGACGTATTTTTTTATTCAAGTGTAGATGGTTTGACACGGATAACAACAAAAATAATAGGACACATGTAGATTTAGGATACAAATCGATTAATACAGCATGCTTTTGGTATGTTGATAAGCCTTTCATCTTTGTTATCCAAGCACAACAATTCTTTTACATTGATGACATAAAATATGGTAGCAATTGAAAAGTTGTTCAAGTAGTCCAAAATAAGTAAATATGGGATGTACCAGAAGTGGATGATGTTGAAAATGCACAACTATATTTACTAGAAATTTTGGTGGAGTCCGAGTGGATGAAACCATTAAAGACGTTACTTTATGTAGAGTTGACATTGATCCTATAGTTGTGGAAAGACCAATTATTCGACATGGCGATGATGACTTCATAAACGATGATGAAGAACAATTATCTCCCAATAACAGTTCAAGTGCTGATGAATAATTTGATTTAGATGACGATGATGAGTAATTATGTATCTACTCAATTCTCTTTCTCTGTTTACACGTATTTCATATTAATTTAATACTATTTTATCTTTTTTGTGTTTGTATAGATATGATATCAACCTCTAATAGGCAACATGAGGCTAATGAAGAATTCCAGAAACAAGAGATATATCTAGGCAACACAGGATCTTCTGTGGGTGCACTTCAGGTTAGTATATTTTAAAATATATTTAGTTAAGTGAAATACATCCTAAACTATTTAAAATTTTTTATTCCTCAGATAGTAGCTCAGCATCCACTCGGAGGAAATGCGAGCATTTGCGGAAGTTGGAAAAATACGTCCAAAAACATGGCAGAATTACAATCGTGATAAATTAGGGGGAGATGAAGCCGATTTCTCAACATTCGGTACGATTTAGTAATGCGATTGGTGTCGCCATGAGATTTGAATTTCCGGTACGATGTCGTACTTCTGCTGAGGTTCTAAACGAGTTTATAGAATTGGCTAAGAGTCAATTGTTGCTAAGTTATAAGTTTATTCTTTTAGAGTCAATTGTAGACTAAGAGTCATGAACATCATATATGCTAATGTTTCCTTTATTCTTTTGTAATCTCATTTCGTGCTTGATCTATCCAGTCAACGACTTAAACATTTTATTGAACATCAAATGCAAAACTCCTTCAAAGAATTTAGAGCATATTTGCACAGGCATTACAGGAAATGTGGCAATCCTCATCAAACACGTGCCAACTTGCCTAGCTGGTTTAAAAATATACTAGAAGATTGGAATTTTTTGTGTGACCGCTTTGAGAGTGAAGCATTTCAGATTAGAATAATTTAGCGCATGTATCATTTACTGCATTTACTATTATAGAATATTTGTTTTTATTTTTTATTTTTTTTGTTTGAATGTAGGAAATGTCGGAGATGAATAGGAAAAATAGAGAAAAATTACCGTTCGACCACGTAGGCGGATCAAAATCGTTCCAGCAAATTCAAGCAGAGTTGCAGGCAAAGGAAGGTTGAGAAATAGAATGTGTTGACCTATTTAGGGAAACACACTCTAAAGGTGGCAAATTCGTGAACGAGGCAGCTGAAAATGCACATGTAACATTTTTTTTATTTTACTTTCGTGTTGTTTTTCATTTCTAACTTTAGTCGCTCGTACTTACACATTTAATTAATATATCCAGATTCAAATTTTAGAATTACAATCAACTCCACTCCAAAAGGTTCTCAACCACTAATAGGGGATGAAATTTGTGAGACGGTTTTGGGTAGACGACCCGAATATTCAAAAGACCTAGGTTGAAGCCCTAAACCTAAGTCAAGAAGGGGTAGCAGCTCATCGAGTTCGTCATCTACTCAAGGAACGGAGAGGGAGGTGAGGGAATTGAGAACCAATTTCGAACAGTCTCAGTCGAGGATTAAGGAACTTGAAGACGTTAAAAAACAAATGAAAGAGGATCATGCAAGACAAATGGAAGAAATGAAAAAATGATTGAAGACATGATACGATCACAGAGAAGAGGGCCATTGAATTAGGTATGATTACTTCATTATTTAGTTGTCTAATATGTTGCTATTCTGCAGTTATGCTAACAAAGTAGTTATGTCTTAGTAGCTTTATGATAAAGAATTGTTGGCTATCCTACAGTTATGGTAGCCAAACAACTGGATTTTACTGTGTTTTTTGTCGTTTTGTCGTTATTGTGTGTTTATAAAAGTTTACGAAGTTCGAATGTGTTGTGGGGGGTGGATCGAGTTTGGCTTAGATTGTTTTGGAGAGAAAGTTTGAGTTTTCTGTGTGCTCGTTCTTGTTTATGAAGTTTGAATATGTTGGGAGGGTGGGTAGAGTTCGATTATAATCGTTTTGGAGTTGAATTTGTAGGTTTTTTTTGTGTGTTTTTTGATGTTTATGAGAAGTTTCATGTTTGTCGTGGGGGGTGGATAGAGTTTGATTATACTCGTTTTGCTCGTTTTGCTCGTTTTGTCGTTGAACTTGGATGGAGTTTGAATGTGTTGTGGGGGGTAGGTCGAGTTAGGTTTAGATTGTTTTGGGGAGAAAGTTTGAGTTTTATGTGTAGTCGTTCTTATTTATGAAGTTTGAATATGTTGTGGGAGTGGGTAAAGTTTATTTATAATCGTTTTAGAGTTGAATTTATAGGTTTTTGTGTGTTTTTTGATGTTTATGAGAAGTTTCATGTTTGTCGTGGGGGGTGAGTAGAGTTTGATTATACTCATTTTGCTCGTTTTGTTGTTGAACTTGGAGTTTTTGTGTATTTATGAATGTTTATGAAGTCCGAATGTTTTGTGGGGGGTGGGTCGTGTTTGGTTTAGATTGTTTTGGGGAGAAAGTTTGAGTTTTATGTGTGTTCATTCTTGTTTATGAAGTTTGAATATGTTGTGGGGGTGGGTAGAGTTCGGTTATAATCGTTTTGGAGTTGAATTTGTAGGTTTTTGTGATGTTTAGGAGAAGTTTCATGTTTGTTGTGGGGGGTGGGTAGAGTTTGATTATACTCGTTTTGCTCGTTTTGTCGTTGAATTTGGAGTTTTTGTGTGTTTATGAATGTTTATGAAGTTCAAATGTGTTGTGGGGGGTGGGTCGAGTTTGGTTTAGATTGTTTTGGGGAGAAAGTTTGAGTTTTATGTGTGTTCGTTTCTTATTTATGAAGTTTGAATATGTGGTGGGGGTGGGTAGAGTTCAGCTATAATCGTTTTGGAGTTGAATTTGTATGTTTTTGTGTGTGTTTTGATGTTTATGAGAAGTTTCATGTTTGTCGTTGGGGTTGGGTAGAGTTTGATTATACTCGTTTTGCTTGTTTTGTCGTTGAACTTAGAGTTTTTGTGTGTTTATGAATGTTTATGAAGTTCGAATGTGTTGTGAAAGGTGGGTCGAGTTTGGTTTAGGTTGTTTTGGGGAGAAAATTTGAGCTTTATGTGTGTTTATTCTTGTTTATGAAGTTTGAATATGTTGTAGGGGTGGGTAGAGTTCGGTTATAATCATTTTGGAGTTCAACTTGTGGGTTTTCGTGCTTTTTTTTTTTTTTTTATGTTTATGAGTGTCGGGAATGTCGTGTGGGTTAGGTAGAGTTTAGTTATACCCGTTTTGCTCGTTTTGCCGTTGAACTTGGAGTTTTTGTGTTTTATGGATGTTTATGAAGTTTGAACGTGTTGTGAAGGTGTGTTCGTTCGGTTATAATCGTTCCGAGATGAGGTTGGACGATTGTGACATTTGTGGATCTTTTTGTTTATGAAGTTTGAACGTGTTGTGGATATTTAAAGATTATGACATTTGAATGTTTTTGTTTTATTGTAGGATGCTGTTCAGAGATGAGGTTGGACGACTGTTCAAGATGCTGTGTTCCAGACGTTGTTTTCTTTCCTGTATTTATTGACTTTTTTTCATTTTATTTCTTTCATGTATTTTTGAAAACAAATTTCTTTTATTTAGTATCGACTTTGTTTTATTGTAGGATATTGTAACTTTTCAGTTATTTGTTATAGTATGGACTTCGTTTTCTTTGTTTTATTTATTATGTGAATCTGTTTGAGTTGGTTAATGATGCTTTACAAGTTAGGCTTGTTTTATGATCGGGAGATCCTCTCCCGACGGATTTTTTCCGACCAAACTCCTGACGATCCATCTATCATCGGGAGAGGATCTCCCAACGCAGTTTCCACCATTTCCTGCTGATTTGGGGCATAGGGAGAAGTGCGATTTCTTGTAGTGAATACATTTTATTTTATTAGATAAATATATTGTTTGTATAGTAAAATTACAAACTACAGGACCTACGAGATTTAGGGCATCAACCCCAACATCTAGTGAATTCACTTCCAACATAACTTACCAATTATGATCCATGCATGAACATTTCCATTGACCTGGACACCCAAGATTTGTTTACTAAAAATGTTGTTAGCAGTAAATAATCTATACTATTTGGTTGTTTAGATCTTTTCAAAGTTATGATGTCGTAAAATTTTCTGCCTAAGTTGTTAAGAAATGAGAAACTTTATGATACAAATGTCTATCAGAAGGATGTTGTTGGCCTTAATCTCCTTCTTACAGATCTTTGTTCAGATTTAAGCTCAAGAAAGAAGGAAAACTCAGATCTAAATGTTTTTCCTTCGTTCCATAGATCTAAATGGTTTTTTTTTTATTTTTAGTTTTTATGGAAATCTACTAATGGAAGAGGGAGGACGAAAAGAAGGGAGAGAAACCGAAGAGAGATAAGAGAAAGATTAAAAAATTATTTTTTTCCAATTCATCATGCCACTTCAGCATTAGTATTTTTTTTTCACATTTAATGGTTTTTTAATTAGAGGGACATTTTAAATCCGTTCTTGAAAACTCAAGGTCAAAGAGGTATTTTTTCCATTTTTTTAAAAAAATACAAAGAACTCAAAATTGTGCTATTGACTCAACAAAAAAAACACAGTCAAAATTTTTTTTCCAAAAAAAAAAAACACACATATACAAACTAGCCCTATTTATGGTCTAGTTTAAAAAAACAAGGCAATAAAAAGAAAATATATAAACCAAATCTAAAGCATACTCTATCCTAAATGAGAGACATTGTGACCTCCAATAATTTCAAAGTAAGGTATGAAAAAAACAAAATGATCAAAATTAAATAAACACCAATAACAAAAATATGAAAGGGTAGAAAATTATGAAAGTAAGAAAGGTAATGCAAAATGGAGAAAAAAAATGAAAAAAAATGTGAAAATATCTTGCACAAAATTCACCAGAGTTCTGTGAGAGACTGAAACCTAATTAAAATGTGGTGAGAGAAAAAAAAAAACATTGTAGTGACTAATTATATACTAATTAGGAATGAGGGTAAGGATTTTAATTTTACGGAAGCCTAATGTTAGGGAATATTGAAAACTCATCATTTCAATGGAAATGAAGATGCCTAGAATGGAGGGATTTTAGAATGTTGGATATCTTTGGATGCCTGACTATTTTAAATTATCACAATATAAATAAAGGAATCTCGATGTTCGTCAGGGAGTAATCTAAGATTACCACAAAATAAATGGCTTTTTAACGGCTTATTATTACACAAGTTTAACCTAAACTAAATGTTAAATATAATTCTAACCCTAAAAAAATTTACCTATATTTTCTAAGTCATTCTGTAGCATAGATTTAATAGTGCATTTTCTAAAACGACATAACTTTGATATGTTACAAATAGTATAACATAAATTTGACATATATATTTTATATATTTGAATGGCTAAGTTGGATTTTGAATATATTATTTCTGTTAAATTTCAAAATTTTCTATATTTGAAAATACACATGTATATATGTTATTCTACTTTCTAGTTCTATTTGTGGGGTGTGATTAGAGTGGAGTGCACTCAAATTTGATCTTTTCTCAATACCATTCTTTTTTAGTACAATAACATGCAGAATGAAGAATTTGTAGCTCTTTCTCAAAATCATTTGACAATGAAAAACAATTTATCTATTTTATAAAGATTACAAGGTCTTCTCATCTTTCAAATGTGGGATCTTCAACATGCCTCTTCAAAGATGCCATCTCTTTAATTAGCTAGGTTCATCATTCTTGAGTTCACGGATCCCTTTTTTTCTGTAATATATATGACGGCGGAGATTGAACCATAGACATTTTCATTGTTAGCACATACCTTATGCTAGTTGAACATAAAAATGGTGAACCCAAAAAGAAACTATCTTGAGAGGTGTATGTTAAGGATCCCACGTAAAAAAGACGAATAGATACTTCACAATCTTCATGTTTACTTCTTTTATTGTCAATTAATTTTGAGATAAAACCTAATTTATGCACGTAATAATAGTATCGGAGCTTTTCTTGACTAATGTGGACACAAGGCGAGTAAATGTAGCTAGCTTCTCAATAATACAAACTTCTAACATTTGATAGAAAGTACATATTTCATGGCAATTGAATCATAGTCATGTTCACTATGTAAGAGTCTCGTTCGTAAAAAAACAAGTAAATAAACTTGTTGTCGTTTATGCTATATTATAAAATAAAACTAACACAATAATCTTTAATTGTGACGTTTCTCGCTATCACTCTTTGAATTTGAAGACTTTCCTCTAACACCACTCAGTTCTCACTTTACATTTACTTTTGACATCGAGCTCTTCTCTAACTTACTCCTCCATGTACATATCTTTTGAGCTAACACATCGATTTTGAGTGTAGGATATGACGAGAGTATCATGGATGTATCAATCTAGTTGAAATATCCGGATGCACTTATTGATCCAATATCATATTATGAATATTGAGCATTAATTAGGGAAAAGAAAACCATGCATACAAATTGAGTTACATGCTCGTGAATAATTTCAACAAATACCTTTCTTGGCTAGCTAGGGCTATAGCTAGAAGATTATGATGACTCATGAAAGCTCTTCTTTCTTCTCCTAAAATCAATAATAAATATCAAATCATATAATAAACAAAACAAACAAAGATATTAAGAAGACATCTGATTCTTACTCTTAAAAAAGCACCAAAATGTTTAGGCCCTTCTTCCCATCCATTTTTAGTTGCATGGGAGCATTACTGGGCAAATCTCCTTTGGCAGTAAGGCTTGTTTTTGCCTTTTGGCAAAATGAGTTCCCATAATAGAATGAATATATGCTTTAAAAGGAATTGCCAACTGCCAATGGAGTAATTGCCCAGAAATCCATACAATGCAATGCAATATTTCTTCATGCATCTTTATCACCAAATACACACTTTCTTTCATTGCCTTTGCTACCTCTATATATATATATAACTGATCATGCATGAACAAACTTTTTCCATTCTCAATATTATTGGAGATCATCAGAAATAGAGATAGACCAGCATATTCCAAGTACAATACTCTCTAAAATGAATTCAAGAGTATAATGCTTGCTGCTTTGGGGATGAGATTCCCCTAAAATTCCCCCCCATTGCCCCCTTTAGCTAAATCATTTAACCTCTCCCTCTCTGGTAT
The DNA here is from genome assembly GCF_009727055.1 of Benincasa hispida. Classification (NCBI taxonomy): domain Eukaryota; kingdom Viridiplantae; phylum Streptophyta; class Magnoliopsida; order Cucurbitales; family Cucurbitaceae; genus Benincasa; species Benincasa hispida. The sequence continues at coordinate 61,888,180 of NC_052356.1, read as the reverse complement.
ACTAGGTTTAACAACAACAATAATAATTCCAATGGATCTGATCCTAAATCAGGGTTGGGGAATTTCTTTCCTTTATTAAGATTGAGACTTTGATAACTATTTAGGTTTTGTTTCGTGACGATTTTGTTTTTTATTTTCTGTCGTTTTTTAAATCTATGCTTGTTTCGGCGCTTCTCAATTTATCAAATTGGTTTTTAAAAAACACTTGAACTCCAAGTTAAATTCTAAAAATAGAAACATGTTTATGAAAACTATTTATTTTAGTTTTCAAAACTTGATTTGGTTTTTGAATACGTTGTTAAAGAGAGTTAATAACAAAACATAGAAACTTATGGGTATAACTAGTGTTTATAAGCTTAATTTTCAAAAGCAAAAAAAAAAATATATATATATATATCGAAGGATTATATAGTTTTTTGCTTTTGATATTTGAAAATTTAATTAAGCTCACAATCTCACTATACTTTGACCTATTGATTTCATTGTTTTATTATTGTTTAGTTTTTACAAGTGTTTTTAAAATTTAAGTCAAGTTTGTCAACTCGAACATAGCTCAATTGACATATGAGTATGCTAGAAACCATGAGGTTTGTAGTTTGAATTTTCCTATTTCTAATTGTACTAAAAATTAATAAATAAATAAAATTCAAGCCAATTTGTTTGAGAGTGCTTTAAGCATACATTTTTTTTAACATATCTTGGAGTGTTTTAGGTCAATTTGCACACTGACCTCGACTATCCTTTACAAGACAATTTGTTTGAATCTACAATAATATTTAGATATAAAAAGACTCATAAGCGAGATTAAACTGTAAGTATATAACTGGTATTATATGGATTGAACTCATTGTTTCTAAATTTTTAAAAAATACGTAAAAGTATATTTTTATTACGTTCCACTCAATTTTAAAGTGGGAGTGATTTGTTGTGTCTTATATGAAGAAATATATGTAAAAGTACATTTGACTTAAAATTATCTGTAGAGAGAAGCACTTAATATAAGTGCTTTCACCTTATACTAAATTGCATTTTAAATAAAATTACTTATTTTTAAAGCACCCAAAGTGTGTTGTTGCATGTTACAACTTTAGATTAGAGGAAACAATTCAAAAAGGAAATTGTAATGGGTGGCAATTTAAAAATATGATATTTAAAATGTGTCACACACTTTTTCCATTTTATAGATATAGTACTTTTTAGTATATGAAGTGTATCGAGTGTATCAAATGTATATCGGTGTATCAAGTGTATCCGTACTTCTTTGACATTTTATGGGTTGAACTTGTTTTTTTTTTTTTTTTTTTTTTTATCATTTTTGCAAAAGTAATGTTAATGTCCTAGAACAGGAGAGATAGTGAGCCATCTCTTTACTTGGATTATGGGTCTAATTTTTAAAACTTATTTTGTCAAACCTACGAGATGAGGAATTCAAAATGACTTTTAGGGTTATGTTTGCTTTTGGAAGGAAAAGAGAGATGGTTTTGTGCTGCCACTTGTGCATGAGCTTTATTCAAAATTCAAAACCAGAAAAAAGCATCTCAAATTATATCATGTAGTTTATCCTTTTAGCTATTCTTTCACCACACCACTTTTTCCTACAGGAATTTCAAAACCCTCTTTTTTCTTCTGGGTTAATTTAAAGCAGAAAAAAGAAGAAGAAGATGAAGAAATTATATGCCTTAGGAATAATACTTTTGGTTGCAGTTAATTCACCAACTATTGCATTAAAACTCAATAGTGTCCTCTTAGCTTAACTAACTTTCTTCATGAGTAATTATTCTTATCCTTATTATTTTGGCTTTTGGGTTTTTGTTGCCCCTTGGCTTTCTTTTTTGGTTTGCCCTTTGGCCACCTCTCTTTTGGCTCTTCCCCCCCACCTACTCTATCAACTTGCTTATGAAAGATAGGTATAGATGTTTGGAAAAGAAAAATAACCAATAAATTAAAACAAAAAGAAGTACACAAATATAAAAATAAAAACAAACACAAAAATTTATGCGGAGAGCTTAAAAATTGAAAAAAAAAAAAAAAAAGAATTATGATGCACCAAAATGAAATTTTATTATATGAAAAATTATTACCATCATATAAAATTCCATCTCTGATCCCAGTTAAAACATAATTTAAAACTTTATACTTATTCACATCATTCAAAATTGAAATTGGGCTTAAGTGTCTCTAATTTGAATGATTTGAAACTAAAGTGATAAACTTAATTACTTCTTTGTGAATTGTTCCCTTTTAGATATGGGATCACTACTCTTCTAATCTTGTTTCAAAACATTACCATAGGAAAAAAAATTCTTTTTTTTTATCTATAATAATGGGTTTCTTATTTTATCAGCAAAGAGAAAATTATGCTACACTTCTAAAGAAGAAGAAGAAAGAAATTAAAACAAGAGATCTATTTCTAACCAAGATAAGGATTTTTTTATGAAGAAGAATTATGCTTCTTCCAATGATATTGGTATGACAGAAGAAAATAAAATTTGGTCCTTATTTTCTCTATATTATTAGACACAATCTTGGAAAAACTTCTAACTACAACCACTATTTAATTCTACTCTCAAACTAGAGAATATAAAATGAAATTTAACCACAATTATCATATCCAATCTTAACGTGTTTTTAATTGGGATAATTTGAAACTAAAGTCATATATTCTTTTTGTAATGCTTGGAGCACATTACAACTACTCTTCTAATATTTTGCTATGAACACACCATTTATATGAGAAATTAAGCTTGAATATTATATATAAAATAACTTTTCTGACTTCCAACAGCTTATAATAATGTATATAGTTGAATTACGTGTTAACTACATGTTTATTAGTTTCATTGTCAGAAAGATTTGGAAGAAAGAAAGTAAAAATATTCGAGACATTAGAAAGGAAAAAGAAAAGGGATGGGATGAAAAGTGATGGACAGCAAGAAGAAAAGGAATGAAGGGAATATGAGAGTGGGATATGCTGCCTAAAATGGCATATCCAAGTTGAAGGTGCGGATCATCATATAATCCTCTTCGGATTTATAAACCCCATTTTCTTTTGTGTTGGAATTGATGTATTGCAGCAAAGGGTTGAGAAATGACAGTGCAATTCTCCTTTGGCAACAACATGAACAACAATATTCACTTTATTATATGCCCAACCAAAAGAAAAAGCATATAAGTGTCTTGTTTATGTGTTTCTTTGCCAAAGGAGAATTGCCCTGCCATTTACTCTCCCACAATATATATATATAACATTGATCTTCTTTTAACCCTTTCCTTTTATATTCTATACCTTCATTTTCTTGTATATGTCCAACAAGTTTTGAAGATTTTCTCATCTCATATGATTGCTATTTGGGCTCTACTTTCTTTTCTTTATTCAAAATGGGCCAAATTTTAGTTTTTAGTTTTTTAAAATGCAAGTTTTTTTTTTCAGACAACGATAGACTTTTATCACTGACTATGATAGAATCTAGAGAAAAATCAACCTAGATGAGATATTTAGTGATAGACTTCTATCATTGATAGTCAATGACATTTAACTATATTTATAAATAAGTTTGTTCATTTTCTTTTATTTGAAAATAACTCTCGGAATTCTTAGTAAAATTCTAATGAAAACTACTTCTTTTAGTTTTAAATCTGGTTTTCTTTTCTAAAATATGAGTAGAAAGTCTACGTGTCTTTGTATTTTCCTATTTTGAATCAATGTAGAACCTTGAGCTAATTTACTTTATACATTGATTATTACAGATATAGTAATAATCTTTGAGTGGTATCAGAGATTCGGCTTCCTTGATTATTCTTCTTCCATGGCATCCGGAGAAAGGTCGTCATCGTCATCAGAACACAACCCATATTCAAACCTCTGTTCCGGCAACACCCACACAGGGTACTCACCAAATCTGAAATAACTTTTACTCTCAAAATTTTCCTACCTGACCATAGCAGTTTTACAAATCAAACCACGTAAACTCAATTTATAGGTAAAAATAGTGTTTGTAAACTTAGTTTTCTAAAACCAAATAGTTATCAAATTGGGACTAAGTTAAATTTTTAATCTTCCACAACTTTCAAATTTGTTATTTTGAGAAAGATACTAGAGATTGAAAAATCAATAGGTGCAACAAAATATCTTAACTAAATTGACACGTTGTTAGCGTACTCATAATACCCCAAATTAATATAATGATAATGAAAAGTTAGTCCATGAGAGAGCTGGAGGCAGCTCAAGGCACTAAAGCAAGGCTAGAGAAGCCAATAATGCTAAAAAGAGTAGAACAAAAGGATTTACATAAAAGTAGATTCTTAATATGGATCAAAACCAATTGACTATATAGGAGTATCCCATTTAAACCTGAGATTTTCAACATTACAAGAAAACAAATTAAAATAATTAAAAGAGAGAATTTAAAAAGTTGGGTTTAAATTTAACTCCAACCCACTCTTCTAAAAGTACTGGGAGAAATTAAAGCTACATTGACGTTAGAAGGTAAAACGTTAGGCCTATGACTTCAATTTCTACCGATGTGCTTTCTATACAACATCGGGAGAAATAGAAGTTTTGCATAGGTTGATTGCATCGTCATATCGTTATTTCTCCCGATATTGTGCATTGCATCGAGATATGATGATACATTTTTTTTTAAGGAATAGAATTCTTTTGCTCGTGCAATCATAATTCAATTTTGAAACACTCAACATCACTACAAGAATTTTGGATTTTAATGTCGGTTAAAACTGACTTTAAAAGACTTAAAGCTCAGAATTATTGTCCGCTTGTTCAATTATTGTCCATTTTTTTTAAATGTCATTGTCCAATCCATTTTTAATGTCGGTCAAAAAGTTAAAAACGACATTATTTGTCTCGTGTTGGGTCAGAAAATGTCCACCACTGTTTTTTTATTAAAAAATATATATAAAAAAATTGTTCATTGTAATGCGTACTTGTTATATTTTGCATGGCAAACCAACAATATTTGTCTTCCACCTATAAATTCACTTAACTCAAACCTGAAATATTCAAAGATGCATTTAGGATAAACATAATAAATTAACTCTATAAGCATGTTGTTCTATTGAGAGAAAGAGAAGAAGAAGTACTTACCTTTATAGAAACTTTCTTCTCGAATTTCCTCTCTAAATATCACAAACAGTAATTCTTTGTACAAACATAAGAACAATTCCAAAAATGCCAAACTCAAAATACAGAACACCACCACGAGGTGACGTTACTATTCTCTGGCAAAGAAGAGGATGTGTAACCTCCTTAGAGTTTTTGGGGGAGAAATAAGGTAAAAATGCATAGAATTTGAGAGAGATGTTTTGAGAGAGAATTTTCTCTATGTTTCAGGTTCACCATCCTTGATTTCTCTCTCTGTATTCACAATACAAATTCACATACAATGAGAGTTAAAGTAACTCTCCATCGTGAAAACCAAAAATAATTCTCCTGTAATGGAGAGTTAATAATCTTATATAAAATATAATAGTATATAATATTAAATATATAATTAAGTAACTAACATTTAATTAATCGATCATATATTATACATTTTAATCACATTAAAATGCAACTCTCTCTTATAACCTATAGAATCTCATTCACATTAATTTTAACCTATAGTATTTATATGAATCTTATTCATATAAATAATATTTGAATATGATTCAAATATTTATCTCTCATATATTATATAGTTTTAATTATAAATCATATTTATAATTAACTATATACTATAATGTATCAATTTACATTATACTTTATATTAATCACATTAATATAATTAATACATTTTTCCCTTAAATAATTTGAACAATTCATATTATTCCAAAAATAATTATTGCTTGTTTTATCCTTAGTAAGCTAGCAAGAGGACCTTATGGACCTACAAATTAGAAGCTCCAATAATATGCGATGAATTAATTAAGCTCTTTAATTAAATCAATCAACATTCATTAACTGTCGGTCACTCCATTAAAGACCAACAGCTGCACTCTTCGCACTGTAAATGTATGTCTGTGTCTATGGATATAAATAATCAATAGTGAGTTGACCCTTCACGAATTGCTTGTAACTATAGTTGGATCAAATTACCGTTTTTCCCTTATAGTTACATCTAACTCCTTAAATACCATTAATCCCTTTAATGAACAATTAGTTATAGTCCAACTATAAACTAGATCACTCTCTAGCCAGTGAGAGAGTGAAGGCCTTCAATGTTCAAGACCCGACAGCTCTTAAGGAAGCAATCATCTACTTATCCTAGAACTAAGAAATAGTGAACTCCATCTTATGTAGCTATGTTCCCAGCTCACTACTAAAACAAATTCCCAAAATTGTAGGCATATTGAGTCAACAAATCTGGCCACTCTCACCCGTACAGATAAAAGTATTGTCCTCATAGACAGGAGTCTACAACTCACTAAGGATTAAGTCGAATAACCTATGATCTCCTGTTGAAATGTTAATCTCTTCAAGTAACAGTGTTATAGAGATCTCGCGGTCTGGTCTTATACAAACTATTTGTATAGGATACCCCCACTCACATGTCTTCACATGAACAATTAAGACCAAATCATTTGTAATATTTTACAACAATTATAACAATTACAAAGTGAGTTGTATCCATAGTGTCACCAAAATAAGACACCCAACTTTATCTATATACTACAGACCATTTAGGTTATTACTTAAACATAATCTACCTGTGTGTCAATCACATACATGTTTAAGTCACATAAAATAACTTTGTATCTTAGTTTAATGGATTGAGTTAACGCACAAATAAAATAACTGTTATTTTATTAATAACAATTTATTTATACAAGTTTACAAACTACAAACAATATCCATCCCAACTGAAGAAACTCTAATTATAGAGGACCTATGAGCGAAAGTGGATCGTCCAAAATCCATTGTGAAAGAACTCATACATTTACAGTCACACTAAATAAATTATGCATTAAATCATAAATTACAACATGCTTTGAATTAAATACAAAGGATGAAGAGAAAATATCTTTGAAGAACCCTTCTTCAAGTGTATCCCTCGATCGTTCACCAATGCCTCAAACAACATGAACGCAACAAGCAAGACTATCTCCTTCGAACAGCAACGAGTATAAACTCGATCCTCGAACAACCGGACACAACCACAAGATTACCTTGGTATTCTCGGTGTGAGAATCCAAGAATGGTGGGCTCTGGCTTATTTTGGTTTGAGGGAGGGTTTAGAGTGAAGGAGGAACACGATCGAGTAAACGGATGAACTATCGTGTAGATGATGAAGTCTATCACATAGAATTGATACTCGATTGTTTAGATATCAAGGCTATCGTGTAGTCTCTAAAGCTATCGTGTAGTATTTCGATAGTGTATCAGATATCTCGTTGAAATATTCTAAAACTATTTTCATTTTATTCCACTTAGTCATTAAATTGTATAACTACCCACTAAGGGTGGTTGTGGAGAAAAAGAAATTTAATTATCAAATAGTTAATAAATTATAAATAAATACAATAACCAACTTATCATATTATATTTATAACCTATAGTTTTAATATTGCATCACATACAATATATAAACCATAGTTCTTTTTCTATTTTATGACATTTAATATAAATCATATTTAACTATGAATCTAATTCATAGAAAATTTATTTGAATTATATTCAAATATTAATTTCTCCAATCAAATAATAATGTATCAAATACATTATATCAATTATATCATATATAATTTAATTAATTTAATTATATCATATATAATCAAATTCCTTCTTATTAATTTGAACATTTCAAACCCAAAAACTGATTCTCAACTTGAATCCATTGAGCTACCAAGGGGACCTTATGGGTCTGTAGCTTGAAACTCCAACGGTATGTGAATAATAACTAAACTCTTTAATCACATTATCCACCATCCGTTAACTGTCGGGTACTCCACTAAAGATCGACAGCTGCACTCTTCGCACTACATATATATTTCCATGTCCATTGGATATAACCAATCAACAATACAATGACCATTCACAGATCGATCATAAGTACAGCTGCGCCAAATTACCGTTTTGCTCTTGTAGTTACATTTAACTCCTTAAGTACCAATTATTCCTCTAATAAAAAATAGATCATAGTCCTACTATGATTAAACCCCCTCTCGGGCGAATAGAGGGTGTGGCGCCACATTGTTCAAGACCCGGAATCAGCCTTAAGGGTGAAATTTATCTACTTACCCCTGCTTCGGAGAAGAACTGAATTTCATTTTGTGTAGCTAAGTTCCTAGCTCCTCAATCAGACGAATCCCCAAAATGGTAGGCTTATTGAGTCGGCGATCTAGCCACTCTCACCCATGCAAATCAAAGGATCGCCCTCATAGGCAGGAATTCACAACTCACTCAGGATTAAAGTCATGTTACCTATGGTCATTCTAGTGAAATGAAAGTCTCAATTATGAACGATATTATATAACGAGACTAAATATTTCGTGGTCCGGTCTTATACAAATTTTTTGTATACAATATCCTGCTCGCATATCTAATATATGAATGATCAGGATCAGATCATTTGTAGCACTTTACAACATTTGTAACACGTACAAAGTGGACCATACTCGTAGTGTCATCAAGATAAGGTATCGAGTCATATCCATATACTACAGACCTTTTTGGTTATCACTTAAAACACGATCCACTTGTATGTCTCCACATACATGTTTAAGTTACAACGATAACCATGGATCTTAGTTTATTGGTTTGTGGTTAATGCAACTAAAATATTAAATATTTCATAGATTGAAGTGAATAAAATATCATATATTATAAATCACAAAATGTTTGTTCATACAAGTGTTTACAAACTACAGGACCCTATGAGATTTAGAGCATCAACCCCAACACCAACAATTCTTTGAAAAAACTTATTCCAACGGTGTCAATGTCATGCTCTAACGTTATCTTCCAATTCTATTTTTGTTAGGTTAATTTTATTTATGTTAAAGTTTTGGTTGATTTTTCTTGACTTTTTCTTGCATCGACCAAAGTAAAAAATTTTGTAGTATGGTTCTTGAAACAAAAATGGAGACTGGTAAAATATAAAATTAAAAGTCTGAAAACTTATTAAACATTTTCAAAATAACAACAAGAAGATAACCCAAAGCATAACAGATATCATATTAGTATTTATTTTATTTAAGTTGTTGGGTTGTTAATAGTTACAACAGTGTAACTAATATAAATGAGCCATGTTAGTCATTTTGTTAAGACCCATTTCTTCTGTATAAATAAATGGGCTATATCCTTTTAATAAAATGAGTGAGGACAATTTTTAAAATTCATTGTTAATATGGTATCAGAAGTATTTTCCCTCTAATTTTTCCCACCCTCCCGTTCTTTGTCTTCTTCAACCTCCCGCCATAACCAACGGAATCCTTCCATTTGATACTCACAAACCAGTTAACCCTGACATCCTTTCTCCCAATAGCTCTTTCATGTCTTCGATTTCCTAGAATCCATCCAATTCCTACGTCAATCCTTATCACCTTCATCATAGTGACAACACCAGCCTTGTTCTAGTTTCAGAACTTTTGACTGAAGATAATTACGTTTCTTGGAGTCAATCTATGATGATCGGTCTCTCTGTAAAGAATAAATTGGGCTTTATCGATGGATCTCTTCCTCGTCCATCCGGTGAGCTTCTTCCGGTCTGAATTCGAAATAACAATATTGTTTTTTCGTGGATTTTGAACTCAGTATCGAAGCCCATCTCTGTCAGCATTCTTTTTGTTGATTCTGCACGAACCATCTGGCTCGATCTACAAGAACGATTCCAGAAGAAGAATGTTCCACGAATTTTCAAACTCAAGCGGACTCTTGCTACTCTGTCTTAGAATCAAGATTCAGTGAGTATGTACTTCACCAATAACTCGAAGAGTAATTCTTCCAAACAGTGCAAGGATCGCCCTATATGTTCTCATTGTAACATTGTTGGTCACACGGTTGATAAGTGTTACAAAGTTCATGGGTATCCACCTAGATATAAAGCTAAGCAATAACAAAGTCCCTCTAATAATGCTGTTAGTACCAACTCCACAAATTCAGTCACTGCTCAACCACTCAGTACCTTGAATTCAAACACTGTTGATGCAATCCTACAGTGTCAAAACATCCTTTATCAATTACAGTTCTAACTATCAGCAACATCCTCATCCGAATCCTCATCAAACCCTTCAAACACTTCTTCAACCGACTCTCACGTAATAGGTACTCATTCTTCTTTTCAATGGATAATTGATTCTAGTGCATCTGTTCATGTTTGTTGTTCAAAGAGCCTATTTTCTACCATGACTGCTTGTTCAACATTTGTCACATTGCCTGATAAACAGAATATATTAGTTTAAAATATTGGAACAGTTCCTCTTTCATCTGATTTAGTCCTCAGCAATGTGTTCTACTTGCCTGGTTTTTCATTCAACCTATTATCAGTAAGTGCTCTCATAAAGAGCTTGTTAGGTTTTATGTCCTAAAACTCATGGTTTGTAAACAATAAAACTTATTCTGAAAATTCAATAAGTTGTTATTGAATATATGAATTGCTTATTACATTTTAGAAATAAATCCAATAAACTAAAAGATCTATGACTATTACATGAGTACTTAAACTTTATGTGAAGACATAATAGTAGATTAAGTTCGAGTACAAAATGATCTATAGTATATGAATGAAGTTGGGTGCCTTATTCTGGTAACCCTATTGGATGCGGCTCACTCTGTGATTGTTACAAAGAGTTATAAAGTGCTACAGACAATGTGTAACTAATTCATACATATTATGACATAAGGAGTGGAGGCATCCTATATAATGGGTTTATACAAGATCGGACCACGAAATTAGTCACTTTTACTTTATAACGTTGTTTACTGTTTAAGACTGACTATTTCAAAGCGATGACATAGGTAACTTGACCTTAATCCTGAGCTAACTATGAACTCCTGTTCATTTGGGATTATTCTTAAATTTGCATAGGTAAGGGTTGGCTCAACAGCGCCGGCTCAATAAACCTCTATTTCAGGGGTAAGATTGGGTAAATAGCTGGGACATAAGGTGCAAGATGGAATTTGCTCATACTTGCTTTTAGGGATAGTAGAGAGGTTGTTGACTTAAGTGCTGACTCCGGGTCTTGAACAAGGGGCTCCACCCTCTCATTGGCTCGAGAGTGACTCGGTTCGTTGATTGAATCACAAACCAATTGTTCATTAGAGGATCAGTGGAACTTAAGGAAGAAGAGGTAATCTCGGAGGTAAAACAGACATTTGAGCCAACCGTTATTATGAACAACCCGTGAAGGGTTAACTTACTAATCATAGTTATATCAAGTGGACATAATATATCTACAATGAGGGGAATGCAACTGTGGGCTTTAGTAGAGTGACCCATTAGTTAACGAATGGGGTTAATTCGGTGTAAAGAGTTTAGCCAATTAATCTCAAATCGTTAGGGTCCATGATCTGTAGGTCCATGAGGTCCCTCTACTAGCTCGTAAATAAATTAGCCTTAGAGTAACGTGATAAGTTAATTTGAAACGTTCAAATTAGAATTAAGTGAATTAGTAATTATATGTGTTATAATTACGTGTTTAATTTTGGAATTAAACGAAATTGGAGAATCAATTAATATTTTAATATGATTTAAATATTAAATTCATGAATATGCCTAAGCTTAATATGCCTAAGGTTGTGCCTAAGCATGTTAAATCTAACTTTGTGCCTATATGTCATTATTGTGGTGTTGAAGGCCATATTAGACCTAAGTGTTTTAAATTGAAATATGCTCATACTACTTCTCCAAGATGAAATTTTTCTCAAAGGGCAAAGTTTCACAATGCTCCAAGGAATAATTTCTCCAAGAAAAGTAGCGTGCATAAATTTGTTGTAAGAGACAAATCTTTGCATAATGTTGTTTGTTTCTCATGTGGCAATTTTGGACATACAACTTATTCTTGTTACTTATCTAAATCCAATGCCTTAAATGTCTATGCAAAAATGAAATGGATTCCCAAGTTTGTCAATGCTAACCATCTAGGACCCAAACAAATGTGGGTGCCAAAGAATCAAACTTGAACATTTGTGTTTGTAGGTTTGTTTGAAAAGCCTCTAAGAAAAAACAAAATGGTACTTGGATAGTGTTGCTCGAGGCACATGATGGGAGAGCCCATCCAAGTTTGTCTCTCTCTCCAAAAAGGATAGAGTAGGGGTGTTCAAAAAATCCGGTAACCCGACCAACCGGACTACCCAACCCATGCGTTTGGGTTGGGTTAAAAATTTTAAAAAATATTAAATTCGGTGTTGGTCTGGGGTTACCCCATTTCAGGGCCGAGACAACCTAACCCGACCCGAATATATATATATATATATAATATTATATATATAATTATATATATATATATATATATATATATATATAAGTTTAAAAAAATAGTCAAATTAAAAAAAAAAAACCGGTGACCCGGCCCAACCCGGATATTTTGGGTTGGGTTGGGTTGGGTTGACCATCTAAAAAAGAACTAATAGGGTTCATTTATTAGCCAACCCGAATTTATGGGTTGGTTCACAAAAAATCTTCCAACCCGGCCCAACCCGGACTATGTACACCCCTAGGATGGAGGTCTTGTAACCTTTGGTGGACAACAAGAAAGGTAAAAATAATTGGTAAAGGTAGTATAGGTAATGAATTTTCCTATTTTAATTGAAAATGTACTTTTGGTTGATGTTTGAAGCATGATTTACTTAGTATTAGTCAATTGTGTGATAAAGGCTTTAGACTTGTGGTTTGATAAAAAGAATTGCATCATTGAAAATGCTAGTGATAGAAAAAGTTATATATTGTTGGAAATAGAGATGAAAATGTTTATACTATTGATTTGAAATGATTGTTCTATTAATGATAAATGTTTCACGGCTTTGCATAATGATTCTTAATTATGGCATAGAAGACTAGGACAATGTTAAGCATACACTTAATTTAAAATATTCCCAAGAATTCTTTGGTTAGAGGTCTTCCCTAAAATTTAAATTTGAAAAGACAAAGTTTGTGATGCTTGTCAAATGGGTAAGCAAACTAAGTCCTCTTTCAAATCTAAAAATGTAATCTCTACAACTAGACCCCTTCAACTATTACACATGGACTTATTTTGGCCCTTCTAGAATGCTAGTTTGGAGGGAACTATTATGCCTTTGTGATAGTTGATGATTTTTCAAGATTACTTGGGTTTTTGATGCTAAAACATAAGGATGATGCTGAAAAGCTTTTCTATTTTGCAAAAAGAGTTCAAAATGAAAAAGGTTTTTTTGATTTCTAAAATTAGGAGTGATCATGGAGTAGAATTTGATAGCAATGCTTTTGAAACTTTTTGTGAAGAAAATGGTTTTTCTCATAATTTCTCCACTATAGACACCTCAACAAAAACAGTGCAGTTGAAAGGAAAAATCGTACTTTGCAAGAATTTGCTAGATCATGTTGCATGAGTATGGTTTACCTACATAACTTTTGGGCAGAGCAAATTAACACCGCTTTGTTATGTTTTAAATAGAGTTTTAATTAGACTTTTTTGGATAAAACTCCTTATAAACTTTGCATAACAAAATTTCAAATATTGAGCATTTCAAAGTTTTTGGTTGCAAATGTTTTATTTTGAATAACAAAGAAAAACTTGAAATTTTGATTCTAAGACGGATGTTGGTATTTTCCTTAGCTATTCCTCTACTAGTAAAGCTTATAGAGTTTTCAATAAAAGAACTTTAGTAATTGAGGAATCTATGCATGTTGTATTTGATGAATCTTGCAATATTATTTCTAATGAGTTTATTTATAGTGATGTTTTAGAAGGAAAATTTGGAGATTTACTTGTTAGTGACAAAGGCAAGGAAATTATTTCAAGTAAGCAAGAGGTATGCTTAATTGAAAAGAACGAAGTTGGTTCTTCATCCATGCCTAAAGAGTGGAGGTATGCTCCTTTCCATCCCAAAGAATTAATTCTTGGTGATCCCAAACAAGGTGTGAAAACTCGTTCCTCTCTTAATAGTTTTAATAATCTTGCTTTTGTTTTTCAAATTGAACCAAAATATATAAGATGTCGAAAATGATGAATTTGGATTTTAGCTATGCAAGAAGAATATAATCAATTGAAAGAATAAAGTTGGGAGTTAGTCCCTAGCCCTCTCATGCTCTATTTATTGGAACTAAATGGATTCTTAGAAATAAAAATGGATGAAATTGAAAATATCATTAGAAATAAAGCTAGACTTGTAGCTCAAGGTTATTGTCAAGAGGAAAGAATAGATTATGAAGAAACTTTTGCACCGTTGCTAGATTAGAAGCTATTAGAATGTTGCTTGCTTTTGCTTCTTATAAGAATTTCATTTTGTATCAAATGGATGTGAAAAGTGCATTTTTTAAATGGTTATATCATGGAGGAAGTTTATGTAGAACAACCTCCGGGGTTTGAAAGTTTTGATTTCCTAATCATGTCTATAAGTTGAAAAAGGCTTTTTATGGCTTAAAAACAAGCTCCAAGAGCTTGGTATGATAGACTTAGTAATTTCTTGCTTGAAAATGGATTTAAAAATGGGTAAAATTGATACTACTCTTTTTATTAAGACTAAGAAAAAATGATATGCTTTTAGTACAAATATATGTGAATGATATTTATTTGTGTCTACTAATCCATCTTTGTGTGAAGAATTTTCTAAGGTGAATGCATAGTGAATTTGAGATGAGTATGATGGGAGAACTTAGCTTCTTCCTTGGACTCCAAATCAAACACTAAGGATGGTAGTTTCATAAGTCAAGAAAAATACACAAGGGATTTGCTCAAAAGGTTCAAATTCAATGGAGGTAAAATTGCAAAAACTCCTATGAGCACATCCACTAAGCTTGACAAGATAGAAAAAAGTAAGTGTGTGGATATAAAACTTATAGAGGTATGATTGGATCTTTATTTTATTAAACCGCTAGTAGACCCGATATTATGTTTAGTGTATGTCTTTGTGCTGGATTTCAATCATGTCCTAAGGAATCACATTTACATGTGTTAAAAGAGTTTTTAAATATTTGCTTGGTACATATTAATTTAGGCTTATAGTATCCTAGAAATGTTGAATTTAATTTGGTAGAATATTCCGATGCGGATTTTGCGGGTAGTTAACTTGACCGTAAGAGTACTAGTGGGACTTGTCAATTTCTTGGTAGTTCCTTAGTTTCTTGGTTTAGTAAAAAAGCAAAATTCGGTTGCCTTATTCACTACCGAAGCGGAATATATTGCAGTTGCTATTTGTTGTGCTCAAGTTCTTTAGATAAAACAAACTCTTGGTGATTTTGGATTAAAGTTTGATAACGTGCCTAGATTTTGTGATACTACTAGTATTAATTTGACTAAAATCCTATACATCATTCTAGAACTAAGCATATTGATATTAGGCATCATTATTAGAAGAAATATGTGCAAAATGATAATATTTCTTGAATTTGTAGGCTCTAATAATCAATTAGCAGATATTTTTACCAAGCCTTTGAATGAAGAAAACTTTTGTAAAAATAAGCTTGAGCTCGGTATTATTCGCTGTGATGTCTTGATTTTATAATTTTACTTGTTAATATTTTAGAAAGCATTTTGATAGGGGGAGATATGGAAAACATGTGTTAAAATTCTCAGGGGAGTTTGACTAAATTTATGTTCATGTTTTTAAGGGAAACATTTATGTAGTTTAAAATTTTCTTTAATTATTCTTTTTGATGATTCCAAAGGGGGAGAAGTTTAAGAAAAATATGCTATAAATTGTTATGATTTTGATTATATTAATTAGGAGGAGAATTTATTTTATTTTTTGAGTGAAATTCAAGAATGATCTTTATGGTGATATGTTGAATTTTATTATGTGCTACATATGGTTTATATGTATTTTCAAGCTATTTTCTTGAATGGTTGTCATCATAAAAAAGGGGAGATGTTGGTTTTTTGGCCCTTAATCTCAAATTAATTAATTTTAATAATTAATTAATCAATGTTTTGATGATAACAAACTCAATTTTTAATTACTGAAAATCTTAGTATTTTAATATATCCATAGCGTAGAGCTTAGAACAATGATCCAACACCTCTTGAATCACTCAAATCAGAGCTAAAACGAAGACGATATGACCGAAACAAGTCTATAGAGAAAATACTGTGGTGGATGACGTGGCATAACCAGACATTTCATGTAGACATGTGGCAGCATATTGGTTGATGGTGGATCATTAAGAGATTAACATATGATGGACTTTTGATTTTGGATTGATTTAAAATAAGAAAATTGAAATTTAAAAGAAATTTAAAAGAAAAATAAATTTAATATTATTTTATGTTTGTGACTAACGCTAGTTTTTTACACATGGTAGTTTTTTATTTTTGGATTGACTTTAAAAAGAATGAATTTAAAAAGAAAATGAATTAAAAGAAAAATGAATTTAATATTATTTTATGTTTGTGTCTAACGGCTAGTTTTTGACACATGGTATTTTTTTTATTTTTTTGGATTAATTTATAAAAGAAAAATTTCAAAAGAAAAGAAATTTAAATATTATATTTTTGTATTTAACTACTAGTTTAGTTTAAAACCTCCACCATTGTTTCTTTTCAAAAAATCCAATGGTCCAAATTAATTGTGGTTTCTAAAAAATTTTCCATATCTATATAAACCATTTTCCTCTCCAAATTTTAAACCAACAAATTTTACATTTCAAATCCTCCAAAACTCAAAGTTTCATTGTTGCTCTTTCTAAGTTCCCAATTTTTTTTTTTCTTTTCATCTTATTCTGAGATAATGTTATTGTATTGTGAGGATAAACTTATTGAGTGCTTAAACTTGTAAATCCACTCTAGTGAGAGTTGTATTGTGTTCTTCAAAATTCCAACATTTGTAACGATTTGATCCTAAACCGTGGAAAGGATCGGGTTTGCTCTTGAACTCGTAAAAAGAGCGATGGTATAACGATTGTGCTCTAATCCGTGGAAAGAGTCGGAAAGATTTTATTCATATTCCCAAAAAAAGGCGCTTGGGGAGTGGAGTAGGTCGAGTTTGACCGAACCACTATAAAAATTACGGTGTCTTCTTCTCTAACTCTTTCCTTTTTATTTTTGCAATTAATTTAAGCAATTTATTGTATGTTTTAGTTTGTTCTTATTTATATGCTAAAATTTGATAGAATTAAATTATAACATTTTTTGTTATCTTATTTGTTGCATAAATTGAATTTTTCTTATTATTTATAAAAAGGTATTAATTAGTTTAATTGGGTTAATTTAAAAAAAAAAAAGTTTAATTAAACCCTATTCACCCCCCTCTAGAGTTTCCATATCGATCCAACAGATGTAACGATTGAGTCAGCCATGACAAAGATGGAAAGGAAGATAAATCTCCTAATGAAAGTTGTAGAGGAGCGAGATCATGAAATCGTTACTTTAAAAGATCAGATACAGGCTCGAGATACTGCTGAGTCGAGTTAATCTCCAACTATAAACGTCAATGACAAAGAAAATTTTTCTTGCAGGAAGACCAGTCGCAACAATCTACCGCTGTCGTCGCCCTGTCAGTTCAACAGCTATAAGATATGATTACAAACTCCATAAGGGCTCAGTATAGAGGACCATCGCAATCTTCCTTTATGTACTCCAAGCTGTACACCAAGAGAATCGACAACTTGAGAATGTCAGCTGGATATCAACCTCCAAAGTTCCAGCAGTTCGACGGAAAGGGCAATCTGAAACAACATGTTGCTAATTTCATTGAAACTTGCGAAAACGCGGGAACTAAAGAAGACCTGTTAGTCAAGCAATTTGTCAGAACCTTAAAAGGGAATGTTTTTTACTAGTACACTGATTTGGAGCCAGAAGTGATTGACAGTTGGGAACAGTTAAAAAGGATAGTTCCTCAACTGCTTCTACAACACAAGGTGCACCATTAGCATGATGGAGCTGACGAACACAAAATAGTGGAAAGAAGAGTCGGTCATCAAATACATCAACCGATGGAGAGCTCTGAGTTTGGATTGTAAAGATAGACTAAATGAATTATCTACAGTGGACATGTGCACCCAAGGCATGCATTGGGAACTTCTCTACATTCTGCAAGGGATAACGCCTTGTACATTTGAAGAGTTGGCAACACACGCTCATGGTATAAAGCTGAGCATCCCCAACAAGGGAATTAAAGATTTCCTAGTCCCTGAAGAGAGAAAATACAAGAATGAAGCCAAGGGCACTGACAAGATCGTGCATAGTGCCACAAGAGAATCTATGGTCATTTAGATGACCTCACTGAAACTTTCCCCCAAAGGAAAAGAAATAAAGTCTGAAAGAAAGCATGATGGTGGCCAGAAGTGTCTCCCAACTCTCAACGAGAGACAGAAGAAGGTTTATTCATTCCCTAACTCTGATATTGCCGACATGTTGGAGCAATTATTAGATAAACAACTTATTCAATTGCCAAAATGCAAGCAACCGGAACAAGCAAGAAAAGTAGATGATCCTAACTACTGTAAGGATCATCAAGTCGTTAGTCACCTGGTTGAAAAGTGCTTCGTGCTAAAGGATTTGATTCTAGAGTTGGCTCGTGAAAAGAAGACTAAGCTGGAGCTTGATGAAATAACTCAAACAAATCACGCAGCAATATGGATGACTTCAAGTGTCCTAACACCGTCTGCGTCTCATGATCAAAGAGAAAGCTTCATCCAGTTTGGGACTTTTGAGCCTATAGTCGTTCGATTCCAACAAGAGATTCTAATAATAGATTTCCGAAGCAAAGATGATTCTGTTGAAGATGACAATGAAGGATGGATAGTTGTGACTCGTCGAAAAAGAAGATAGCCAAATTTCACCTAAAAAGAGTCATGCTTCTATCGAAGCTATAGAAGAAGAAACAAGACTCATAAAAAGAAAGGGAAAAAGGAGGCATGGAAGCCTAAGTCTTCTAAAGAAGAAGACGAAGACTTTCCTCAACTTCAACGACTGGTAACTTTGGCAGAATTTTTCCCAAAAAGATTTCTCAATAATTATTCAGAGAAAGTATCAGAAGTTATTGGATGTCATGTTGTCAGCATAGCGGAAGTTGACAATAACCATATAACTATTAAAGAAGTCAATGATTCAAAAGAAACCGAGCAAAGAGTTTCTATCTCTAATCGTATCAAGTCTTCAACTACTCGATCTCCAGTCTTCCAAAGATTGAGTATGGCCACGATAGAAGAAGGAAACCAATGTCCAATGTCTACTACAATTCGAACTTCAACTTTCAAGAGGCTAAGTATCTTCACATCAAAGAAAGATCGACCTTCAACATTTTCTTTTGATCGTCTCAAGACAACAAGCGATCAATATAAAGGAAGGATAAAAATTTTGAAGGCAACATCATTTCATGAAGAAAACAATGACGAAAAGATTAACAGTCATGTTTCTTCACACATGAAAAAGAAATTGTTTGTTGATATAAATATAGAAGGTTCCTTGATAGTGAAGTCAAGACTCATCATATTGATGAATCCTACAAATAAAGAGGATGATCAAATCCATGATAAAATAAGAGCTTCTGAAATTTAAATGTATAAGCTTCTCATCGCAAGAGCCTAAACTGCATGATGCTCCTGGCCCGCATGAGCTTAAAATGTGAATGCCCCCCCTCCCCCTCACCCCATCCAAAAAAAAAATCTTTGTACGAACTATGTTACGACTTGATCCCTATCAGTATAAAGGGTGTAGGAAATTTAGGGAAATTTAAGTTCAGTCGCCCATAAAAAAACATTCATTTTTTAACTATATTATGACTTAATTCCTATCATTATGAAGGGTACATAGGCAGCTTGAAAGAAACTTCAAGTTCAGTCCAATTAAAAAAACCTTGAACTACGACATGATTTGATCCCTTTCTTTAAGGGTATGAAGGTAACTTAAAGAAATTTGTTTAGTCCATCAGAAAGGATACCACAACCACCTAAGTATGATACTACAAGATTGATGTTGATCATTCCTATTAAAGAATGACACTCCAGATTAAAAATGTGCATCCCTATTCGGGGCAACACAACGAATAGAAGATGTTCATCCCTCATAAGGAGCTAACACAGTAAATAAAAGGCACACATTTGAAATGCGCTTCGCTTCCTCTTCAAAATCAAACTTGGATGCTTCTCCATCTTCAAGTTTAGATGCTCTTCAATCTTCAAGTTTAGAGGTTTAATCGATGTTCCTCCATCTTCAAGTTCAAGTTTCATCGATGCTTTATCTTCATGCTCAAGTCTTGAGGCTTTGCAATTCCATCTTCATGCTCAAAGTTGCAAAGTCGAGCTCAATGTGAAGATTCATCGATGCTTCATCAAACTCAAGTGCGGAGGATTCGCCAATGCTTCAAGCTCAAATGCAGAGGATTCGCTGATTCTTCAAACTCAAATTCTGAGGATTTGCCGATGCTTTGTCAAACTAAATGCGAAGGTCTCGTCGATGCTTCTCCATCTTCAAGTTCAGTGGCTCCATCGATGTTGCTCCATCTTCAAGTTCAAGATAGGCATGCATGGCCCCACTTCCATCTTCAAGTTCAAGATCGACATGCATGGCTCTACTTCCATCTTCAAGTTTAAGATTGGTGTGCATAGCTCCACTTCCATCTTCAAGTTCAAGGTCAGTGTTTGCCATTGGGGGGGGACTTCGCATTCACTCCGAATGTGGTCGACTCGCTTCATCTCCAGAATGATGGTGCGACTTCGCTTCATCTCCAGAATGATGGTGCGACTTTGCTTCATCTCCAGAATGATGGTGCGACTTCGCTTCATCTCCAGAATGATCGTGCGACTTCGCTTCATCTTTAAAATGATCGTATGACTACGCTTCTTCACCTCCAAAGTTGATGCGCTTTACTTTGTTGTGAATAAAGAAGAAGTCTTTGTCAACACTTGAGAAGTTGATAATGAAATCGGAACAGAAATTATGAGATCCGATAGAGAAAAAAAAAAGAATTTGAAAAAAATATATTATTAAAAATTATAGGGAGAAAGTTATTAAGAAATGTAAAAAAAAAAAATAAAAAAATAAAAAAATAAAAAAAAAAGTGCAACAAAAAATCCTAAAAAAGCGTAAAAAGAAAAAGAAAAATAGAAATTGAAAAAATTGAAAGAATAACATATAAAAAAGACAGACATAAAAATACTAAAAAATGGTAGAAAATTTAAAGAAAAAATCAATTGAAAGAAAAAATGGTGAAAATAAAATTTTTTAAAAAAAAGGAGTTTGAAAAAAAAAGTAAAGAAACGAAAAGTTAAAAAAAAATAATAAAGAAAGAAAGAAAGAAAAACAAAAGAAAAAAACAAAAGAAACATAAAAAAAGATGAAAAAAATACCATTAAAAAGTTTAGAAAAATGTAAATAAAAAAATTATAAAAAAAGAAAAAATAAAATGAAAATAAAAAGAAGAAAAAAAAATAAATAATAAAAGAAAAAAAGAAAAAAAAAGAAATTAAAAAATTTAAAGGAAAACCCCTAATTCCCCATCTTTTCTCTTTTGGCTCATAATGCCATTGAACAAAAATACTTGCAGTTTGTGTCATGCTCTGTCCAACTCTTATCGGTCAGTCGATCTGTAGGTCGCGCCATTGCGCGCTAATGCATCATCTTCGCCGATAGAAGCTTCAGTCAGATGGCGACGGCCGACATAGCCTCCATCAACGACGCTAAGAATTTAAAAAAAAAAAAAAGAAAATAATTGAAGAAAAAGAAGTTGGCTTGATTTTGATGAAAAAAATAGAAGAATGAGGCAGTAGAATGAAAGGTTATGAAATTCTCACACACTCCTACTCCTTCCCTATTTATATAAGAAAATGGAATCAAATCACAACCACCAAAGATCTCAAATTCAAATAAAAAAAACCCTTTTTTCTCAACCACTTGTAAATTTTGAGAAATTGTTGGAAGTTGTGATTCCATCACAAGTTAAGTGCAACCTAACATTCAAAATATTACTTGGTTAGATTTTTTTTTTTAAGACTTCATTTTAGCTCACCTCAAATTTTGGTAGGTCAGAAATTCCCTTCAAATTATCAAAGTTTGAGTAAAAATCAAATTATATTAAAGGTCGAAATTGGGGGTAGAATTCTTCTCTCAATATTTGGTATATTCCAATTTTTGTACAAATGGACAGTTGGATTCCAGTCTAAACCATATTTTTGGAGTGAATTCAAATTATATTCAAAATCACTCCAAATTTGGTGCCAAATCAAAATTGGAATAAAATTAAAATCATATTCCAAATTCAAGCCAAAATTTGGCGTACTAACCAAATTTTACCCCAATATCGAAACTTTGGCATAACTTTAAGTGTTGCCTCAAATCAAAATATGTTGCACTTCAAGCTTCACCAAATCAAAGTTGAAGGAAAGAGAAAGACGAAGTCAAAATTCTACTTCAAATTTGTATCAAGAATTGAATATATTCTGAAATCTAAAAAACAATGGTAATATTTGGGATATTACTCAAAGTTCAATTACAATTAAGGTGGAACATAGATTTTATACTCAAGTTCAAATAAAAGCTTACTCTTAAATAAGAAAGCTAGGAACTAAAGTTCATCTTTTTATTTACATGGCCTAAAATGTGTCAAGCGATCGTCAAATCAAAATTTTGAGCTAAATTCTCATCTCTTGATCAAGATGATGCATCAAATTAAAGAAGTCAAAATCGTACTTTGATTTCAAATTATCTTTTTCGAGATTCATCCACCGTATAGATGTGCATCAATCTCGAAAAGAAGGCATTTGTTGAATGAGAAATTTCGACAAATCACGAGTTGCCACATCATCAATGAAAGTCCGAGCCTATCAGAAAAATTATAAGTTGTATTGGATCGAATAATTAACGTCGCTTGGGCCCAACCTAATTCAAACCCATGGTGAAAATTTATGTTAAAATTAAAGATTAAGCTCAAGCCTAGTATTTCGACCTAACAACAAATGGGCCCAAGCTCAACTTTAGCCAAAACCCAATTTGGGCCCAATAAAGTAATTAGGCCCAAGCCCATGTAAGGCCCATGAGGTCTTATCTCTTCATTTGGAAGGGAGAGTGAGGAATTGAAGGCAAAATCTCTCTGAAGATCTGAAGTCTGAAGCTCCAAGGTTCTGAAGAACATAACTCCTCCAAAGCTTCGAAGATCAGAAGACACTAAAGCTCTGAAGATCAGAAAACATATCAAGCTCTAAAGATTAGAAGACACTAAAGCTCTGAAGATTAGAAGACATAAAAATTCTGAAAACCAAAGTGCTTTTGAAGATACAAGCATTCTGACTACGCTTGAAGCATTCTTCCAAGACTTCAACTTCAAGATCATCATGCGCTTCGCTTCCTCAAATCAAGTGTACGCATTCGAACCACATCGAATCAAGTACTACACACGAAACAAATTTCTCCAGAAGCCTCGTGCGAACACTAATCCTCCAAGAAGATCAACAAGCCTAAAGGTCGATCGTCCAAGAAGATCATCAAGCTCGAAGGTTGATCATCCAAGAAAATAAACAAGGGCCGATCATCTAAAAAGATCAACAAGCCCAAAGACCAATCATCCAAGAAGATAAACAAGCCTAAAGGTCGATCATCCAAGAAGATCAACAAGTCTAAAGGCCGATTCTCCAAGAAGAACATCAAGCCCAAAGTTGATCTTTGGTCGATCGTCTAAGAAGATCAACAAGCCCAAAGGCCGAGCGTCTAAGAAGATCAACAAGCCCAAAGGTCGATCATCCAAGAAGATCAACAAGCCCAAAGACCGATCATCCAAGAAGATAAACAACCTAAAGGTTGATCATCCAAGAAGATCAACAAGCCCAAATGTCGATCATCCAAGAAGATCAATAAACCCAGAGGCCGATTCTCCAAGAAGATCAACAAGCCCAAAGGCCGATCGTCCAAGAAGATCATCAAGCCCAAAGACCGATCATCCAAGAAGATCATCAAGCCCAAAAGTCAGATCATCAAAGAAGATCAACAAGCCCATCATCCAAGAAGATCATCAAGTCCAAAGGTCGATCATCCAAGAAGATCAACAAGCCCAAAGACCGATTATCTAAAAAGATTAACAAGCCCAAAGACCGATCATTCAAGAAGATCAACCAACTTAAATACTATAACTTATTTTGAAAGCATCAAAACATTATGTATTAAAAATTGTACTCACTTTCCACAAAATTAATACAAATACAAAGTTCAAATTCTACAAAATAAATTTCTCTTGAAATCTCGTGCGAACATTTATAATGTATAATTTTATCCTTAAGATTTCAATTTTGCTTCGATTTAGTCTTTAAGTTTCAATATTTACATTTTTAACCTCAATTTTTTTCAGTACTATTCACTTTCAGTCTTTGACATAAATGTCAATAAACTAATTTAAAATAATTATATATAAAGTTAAATTTTAAAATTAATTTCAATAGTTATGAAGAATATAACTTAAAAATAATTATTTTATATTTATTTCAAATGAAAAATTGTAGTTAAAAGTGTGAATCTTGAAACCTAGAGTTCATAATTTCTATAAAGTAAGACAACATTGTAAATATTTATGTAAATGTCGATGTGAGAGCAAAAAATTATAAAAGAAATGAAAAAATAATTACAAAATAATATCAATTATTAATTAAACGATATGAAATATTTTCATAAAAAAATTGTAAATTGTTAATTATAAAAAGTACATGTTTATACCAATAAGAAAACCTTGGACTTGGAGCATCTAATCCAAAATCTTGATAATTCTTATGGAAACTATAGTCCAAAATCTTAACTTCAATTTTCACTCACTTTCCATCTTTAGTACTAATGGCTATCAATTCATTTAGAATAAGTATAATTAATTTTAAATTATATTTTCCATTACCATTGAAATTAGTTATTTTAAAATTAATTTATTGATATTTATGTAAAGTGAATATTTAGTGGAAAAAAAATTGAGATTAAAAGTGTAAATATTGAAACTTAAAGACTAAATTGAAGTAAAATTGAAATCTTAAGGTAGAATTGTCACATTATAAAATTTAGAAAATTGAATGACTAAAAATATAAAAAATTTGAAAAATTTATGAATAAAAATATATTTTTTTTTTAAAAAAAATAATATTATATCATTTCAATACTAAAAATAATTAGTTTAAACTTTAGAGGAATGAAATTAAATTAAAAAAGAAAAAGAAAAAAGAAAATAATGAAAGAAGGATAACGGAATTTTAAGAGAGAGAGAGAGAGAGAGAGAGAGAGAGAGAGAGAGAGAAGAAGGGGAAAAAAAAAATGAGTGCGTCTCTCCACAAAAGGACAAAAAAACAACCCCATTTTCCTAATTTTTTTTTTTTCCCGAAGTACCCATTTCTTCTTATTTCTTTTAAAAACTTCTTTATCTTTCCAGTTAACCCCCCAATACCGATAGTATCATAATGTGCCCCCGCCGCTGCTCTACACACTGATTTTGGTAAAATTACTGACTATATATATATATATATATACACGTACGTATGCATGCATGTTAAGCCATACTAAAAAATTGTATTAAAAATATAAAAATCGATAATGTAAGGGTACACATATCCCTGACTTCTACGTGGATCTGCGGGTGGTTCCAAGACTAGAATTATTTCGTGGTCTGCTTTACACAATCTCATCGTATAGAATAGTCCCGCTCACATGTCTCTATATGAACGAATTGATCATAACGTTTATGACACTTTACAACATTTGTAACAATCATAAAGTGGGTCGTATTTAATAGTATTTCAAAAAATAGGTACCCAACCTAATCCAAGTACTATAAACGGTTTAAACTATTTTACTCGAACTTGATTAAGTTTATGTCTCCACATAAAGTCCAAGTATTCATGACAATAGTCAAAGGTTCGTAGTTTATTGGATTTATAGTTATTAAACAATCAACAACATTTGTCTGAATAAACTTCATATATGTTTACTGTTTACAAAACTACGAGTTTTAGAACATACAACCCAGCAAACTCCTACTTGGGCTAAAACTCCTAGTGGATTACAATAAAGTTGAGTGTTGGGAGACAAAACTAAATATAATAACTATGACATCTCATACCCACAATTTACTCTAATCCATCCATGTTATTAATGCACAAAATCATAGATATCCAAAGATTTGGCCACATACATCTAACTTTGTGATTAAGATATTTTTCCTCAAAAAATTAAGATTCAAATATTGAATCAAATGTATTGTAATATTCTAAAATGAGACCCAAAATAGATAAGAGAGGGATTTGTTTAGTTCATAAATGAGAAGCTTCCTCCTTCAACCAATCATACAACAATGTGTGTGTATATATATTATCAAGAGTTTACTTCTATAGAAAGTTTCAAACTAATTAAACTTTGTGGCATTATTTCAAAGAATATATAAAAATAAATTAAATATATTGATGTACTTTCAAAGTAAGTTTGACATGCCTTTTTAATTTGTAAGCATCTTTTTCCTTTAAATACTTTGTTTATTAATTATACATGGAATGAAAGAAAAGAGAGAGAGAGAGAAGAAGTTTGGTGGGCACGAAAATTGATGAGAAATGTGTCATCTTAAAACTTTTTGATTATTCTGTGTACAAATGAACTTTCATTCATAACTTAGCACCAAGAAGAAAAAATATCATAATTTCATCCCATTTTGGCTCCTTTACTTAATGTCTTAATGTCTAAATTTTGTCTATGTACATTTAAATAAATCTTAACTTCAATACATATGTTGTTAGTTGGTCGTTGATTCCTTTTTATATATTTTTTTTAAAAAGAGAGAAAATATTAATTTATATCCTTAAATTTATATCAATTTAAATCATGAATTAATAATTGTATCAATTTACACTTTCTATTACATTTTATTTTATAAAATCTCATGTGAAAATTATAATCAATTAAACCTCTAAACTTTTATAAATGAATCAATTTAGACTCTTAGTCATAATTTTCTTTGTGAATTGCCCATACATTTATTTTGATCGTTGATTTTGCAAAACTGAGATTTGAAGAAGTCTACACACTATTTGAGAATCAATGCACAATGATTTCAAAGCTAATGGTAATGAAGAGTATAAATTGATTGGCTTTTGAATTAATTATAATCAAGGGTCTAAATTGAATGGCTTACGAAAATTTAGTGTCGCTACATGCTAAAGACGACGCGAAGTGGCCAACATCCTCGAAAATGATTGCTTTTATAATAAAATAAAAAGGAGTCGCCACCAACTTTTTTTTTATGTTGTGATTGAGCACCGAAATAAAATAAATAATTTTTAATTAAAAATAAAAAATTATCTACGAAAACTAGAATAGAATTCGAGACTCGTTGTATATTGGGAATGTGTTAGCACCCCACAACATCCATTTAAAAAACGATGGCTAAATTTTAAATCTTGAATCAAATTTTTCTTTTCTTTTCTTTTTTTAAAGAAATTCATTTGGAAAGAAACAAAATGTCTTATTTTACCCCTCATTATTCCAATATTTGAAATAATGATCTCTAAAATAAGTGGATAAATTTCATTGATGTTTAGGCTAACTAAACTTAACCTCAATAATGTGAGAAATTATTACAATTTCTCAAATTTCGTCATAAGAATAGTCTTTAAATAAAGGATTTTTTAAAACATTAATTAAATTCATTTTTTCTTGGGATCAAATCTCAGACTCCAAAGATGTGATCCCTCACCTCAATAATTATAGAAAATCAAACTCCCAAATTTCCTAGATTTCATCACAAAAAAATTTTAGGAAAAAGCATGATCTTAAATAAAACAAATCATTAGAAAACCTTTTTTGAAATAATATATTAGTTTTAAATGTTAAAAAACGCCCCAAGAATGTAATTTAAAGAGAGAAAAAATTATTGTATTAAAAAGAGTTTTAGAGGAGATTTTTAAATACTTAGATAAATTTAAAATAGAAATCAAATTGGACTTAATATGAACGTTACACAAGTAAAAGCATAACTTAAGAAACATAATAATAAGTTAAGTAAACATAAAATATCATAATAAAATTTTAATAAAAACATATTGGATATCGATCTCAAACTTCTAAAGAATCGATTTCTCACCTCAAGAATTTTAGAAAATCGAACTTCCAAATTTTTTAGACTCCCTTGTTGAATGATTTTAAAAGAAAAATAATGGTTGAACGTTTAGATAATTATGCATGAAATAAAGGAACAAAATTAAAATAGACAACTTAGAAAATGAAATAAAACACAATAATAATGAATAATTTAAACAATCTAATCTAAAAGGTAAAAAAAAAATGTAAAATTAAAATAGAATAATAATAAATCATTTAAATAATGTAATCTAGAAAGAAAAAAGAAAAAAAAAAGAAGGTAAGATTAAAACAGAATAATAATAAATAATATGGATAAACGGGAAAGTAGAAAGAAAAAACTAAAATTAGATTCTAAATAATTCAATAGTAAAATAATAATAATAAGAGAAGAGATGACTAGTGAAAAAGAGAAAAGAAAAGAAATAGAAAAAAAAGAAGTTGAAAGGATGGCCGGCCGCCCATCAAACATTTAAAAAAATATATTTTTTAAAACACAATAATTTTTTTCTTCCTCCTTCTTCATTCCCATTTTACCTTCTTCATTTTTTCTTCTTTTTTTTCAGTTCCATTTTACTTTCTTCTTCTTCTTCTTTCTTTTTTTTTTTTTTTTAGTTTCTCTAAAAAAAATATCAGAAGTCAACCAAAGTAAAACCTCATATTTTCTAATCTAAGGTATGTTAGATTTTTCTTTTGTCTCTTTTTTATACACTTTACTTCCTTTTTCTTTAAACAAGTTTCAAATGAATTAAAAGAAACAAAATAGAGAAGAGGGATAAATATTAGAATAAATAAAAATAAATAAATAAATCCTAACTAAAATAAAACCAAGAGCAAAATTGATCTAAAGCAAATATATACAAAGTAAAATAAAAGTTACATAATATTAAAAAAATGGCAAAAGGAAATGAATAAACGAAAACAATAATAGTGCTAGAAGTCAAATTTTTTTTTTTTTTAAACGGATGCAAGAAGGAAAAGAGGGGGTTAGAAAAATCAATAGAAGCACGATACCCACTCGTTGTTTTGAGGTGTGGATCATTGGGAGAAAACCCTACCAAAATGCAACCTCCAACTCAGTTTGGAATTTACTTGTGTTTTGGATTCTGATTTTGGTGAATGATTTTTCTTTTTTTTCTTTTTATTATTTTTTTTATTATTATTATTATTATTATTATCATTATTATTGCTTGAAGAGAAAAGAGGATTGGGGGGTTGCTCTAGGATTTTTGCTTAAAAAAAAAGTGAGCTAATGAAATTTGTGCCTAGCTAGGGTTTTTGAGAGGAAAATGGGTATTTAAAATCCAAAAATATTTCCATATTTGTAAATTTTCAATTTTGTAATTATGCCAAAATTTTAGCTAAGGTTAAAAAAAGGTTGGAGGCTTTTGTAACCAAATCCCAAATTGAACTTTTACCTCTTTTGCCTTTTCTGTTTCCATTTATGTTACCTAACTAAATTAGTTACTTCAAAATGAAATCACTAAAATTTACCAAAAGAAACTAAACCTAATCAATAAATATTAAACATACAAGAATATGTAAATTCACATGTTAATTCAAATTCATTAAAACGAGGTCAGATAATATTAGGTGGCTATATTTAGGAGTTTAATGACACAAATTATAAGTTTCACACTATATTGATTGAATGAAATTTGAAGGTGAAAGTAGATTAATCATATACTTATGAATGTTTAGGATTTAAAATGAAATAATTATTAGTTTAAAATTTTAACTTATACAAATCACAAAGTTTAGAGATATAAATTGATATTTGACCCAAAAAAAATATTATTAGGTATTCTTTGTATAGATTTTGATAGTATACTCACATATTGTCTTTTCGTATATTATTATTATTATTATTATTTAATCAATTTCGATTAAAAAAATAATTTTATAAGATCAAATTTAATATTAAGAGAGTAATAGACTAAATTTAAACATTTTGGGAGTAAGTAGTTGATTGGGATGATGCATGAAGATGACAAGATAATTAGTTTTATATTAAAAAAAATAATTTTAGCCCAAAAAATGGAGGTGCAACTTGGAAGTCAAAATAAAAGAAACAGAAAACAATCATTTATAGTACGCATTAATATTAATGTATTTTTTGGTTGGTTTGATTAGTTTTTGTCAATTCCCTCAGATTATCTCACCAATCATTTCCATCAATCTGATTTTCATATTCTTTTTCACTATTAGAAAAATAAATTTTCCAAAAAAATAAAAACCCCACAGAGATCCCATACCATCCCACCCACCTCCTCCTCCTCCGGCGGCGGCGGCGATATCTTTGGCGATGGTAGCTTCATTAAATGGCATTGTGTCAAAAAGAGATCTGTCAAGCTCCAACTCTATTTATATTTTATATTCATGTTATTTTGTTTTTGTTATTTATATATATGGACTTCTACTTCTAACTTTATATATTCCTTTTCTAACCTCAATAATATGCAACCTAAACAA
This sequence comes from Benincasa hispida, assembly GCF_009727055.1. Lineage (NCBI taxonomy): Eukaryota > Viridiplantae > Streptophyta > Magnoliopsida > Cucurbitales > Cucurbitaceae > Benincasa > Benincasa hispida. The sequence continues at coordinate 61,857,556 of NC_052356.1, read as the reverse complement.
CCATCCGCGTGGGCCTTTATGTAAAACCCATATAATATTTCTGCCCATAACTCAAAAAAAAACAAAACAAAACATGACACAACTTAATTTCTCACACAAATGTATGCTATGATTGATTTATTAAAATCGGGATTCCGAAAGAACGATTTAATGAACATTTCAATCATAGATGTCCGACATTTTTAGATAAATATATTTGTCTTATAGAAATATTTTATCACATGACTCCGAATATAATGTTTGGATAATTATATTTATTTTATATGATTTTTATTAAAAAAATCAGTACTTTAAATTTACTTGAAGTATAAGAATGTCTAGTTATTCATTAATTTATAATTAATATAATATAATTTGATTTTATATAACATATTTGTTTTTATTAATTTTATTTTTTAAAATTAATATAATTTATATTATCTTTACATATGTTTTCCTCAACAAAATGACCTATATTAATTTAAGTTTTTATAGAATAAACATTAATTTAATTAAATTTGAATTTGAATATCTTTATAAAATAATAGAACAATTACATTATAACTTAGAAGAGTGATATATATGGTTGACAATATTTATTTTAGTTATAAAATGCAAATAATGAAGAGTGTTGTCACATCCCATCCCAGACTACTCTCTAAGCCTAGGAAAGGACATAACTGCAGCAGTTATCAACCCTTTTGTTGATACTTACTGTCTAATAACTCTTGCGGAATAACTCTGATATCAACATATAACTCATACACAGCAGATGCCTCTTAGGCAAAATTTATTAATTTAAAAACACAACATATTTAGAGTAATTACAATACTAGTTTCACAAGTCCCAATGCCCAAAACCTTAGTCCCTATATGAACAACTATAACATGTGTACAATATTTACAGTAATTACCTAGCAGACGGGTTACAATATGTTTGTCCTTTAGTGGCAGAGTAGATATAGAGCTATCTCCTAAGGATTTGACCTCTACCTAGGGAAAAGGAAAACATTTGAAAACGCGGTGAGCTTGCTAGCCCAGTGAGTGACTTAAGAAAGAAAATTGATTCTCATGCAAAAGTCTCAATAAAGGGATTAAACTGAAATATAAACTTCTATAGTAACCTTGTACTATAGTATAAACATTTTCCAAGCATAAAACATATAAAGCTGTTTTTATTAGAAAACATTAAAATTGTTTCTTAATTGAGAATAACCCTGTTGCGGTTAAATCCCAACATCAACTACTAGTCAAGAAAGAATCATTTTGCTCAATCTCTGACTGCTAATCAAGAGAGAATCCTTTTGCTCAATCTCTGACTTTAACTACCTACGTGCACGGGGCCATACTAAGTACCGTCATATTTTTTGGTACTCCTGCTCAGATACCTTCTCTAAACTTGTCCTTCAGTATCGAGCTGCTCGGATACCTTCTCAACTGTCCTTCGGTATCGCATTTAAAGTAGAACTAGTCATAAATGACTTTCTCTTTAAAGCATGTAAAGCATAATGCATAGAAAACATGTCTTTAAAGATACTAACGCATGCTGGGTGTATTTAACACACATAAATAGATTTTCAATAAACTTTTCATACATGCACGCGTTTAAAACATAACTCATGGTTTGCTTGGAAATCACTTTGTAAAACTAGCTGGCATGAGAATAATCTTTCTTTAAAATATGGTTTCTTTAAAACATTTTAAATATTTAGTCAAATATTTTAGTCACTCACCTTGATCGTTTAGGAACTTTTCTCTCTAGAAGTTCTTTGTTTACCTCAAGCTCTCTTTTGAACCCCTAAAATCTAGATTCAATTTAAAGCTCAGATTACTCATAGTTCTAAGACTTATCCCGTGATACTTCCTTCTGTAAACATACTCTACAATGTCTCTGGAAGCTTACCTTAAAATTCGAGCTTAGAACTCCTCGTGATTTGGCCGAAATCTTCAAATCTTCAAGACTGGCCCAAGCTTACCCGACAACTTGACCCTTCTGTCTTTTTCTCAGTTTCTAGCCCGATCCCTTGAAGCTTCTTCTTCGCAGCCCTACCTTGAGAACTAGACTCATGGAGCTTTCAGGTGGCTTTAGAATCACTCCAAACGTACGAGTATACTGAAAGAACTCCTCGTCCCAAATTGATGTTATTTCCAGACTTCACTGTCTAACTGTGTCTCCTCTTGAAGCTTTATGACCGACGCATAGATTTGTTATCAACGCAAAGTTTAATCAGTTTTCACACTCTTCTTAATGTTCTTTGAATTATTATTTGAAAAGAAGTCCTTGGCCCTATTTATAGGCGTCCAAAAACTCTCCAAGGTCGACACCTTCTACTTGGCCGCATGTCCAAATGTCTTTTCCCCATACTATCAACACAACCTTCAATCACCGCAATCTAAGGTGTCTTCCTCTTCCTTTGCCAACACAAATTGCTTAAATTTACATGTCTTCTTGTGCGTCCACCTCATTTTCTTAAGGCTTAATATTTCTTCCCAACATGTCACATGTCTGGATGACGTCCTTGCATGCGTCTAACCAATCTCATATGCGGTCATCTAACCACACATGCGCCCATCCAATTGCCGCAACCTTCCTATGTTCCGACACCATCAATCGGTGCATACGTCCATTCAATCTTTCCTTGTGCATCTAATCGATGCAACTTGGTCACATATGTTAGATGCTCGCAAAGCTCATCTTTGGCCGCATATCCTTCTCTTTTGCATGGCTTACCTTTGCTCTATGTGCTCAACTAGGATAATGACCAACACTTCTTTAACGCATACTACTAGCTTTTCCTATACGCCCACATGCCTTCGAATGTCCAACGCACAGCACATGTCCAACGCATAGCACATCACCAAGGCATAGTGTTGTCGCATACCATCGCGTAGCACTGCCGCATCCATCACATCCATCACCGAATGCCATCGCATCCATCGTGCAGCATCATCGCGTAGCACTGCCGCATCCATCACATCCATCGCCGCATGCCATCGCGTAGAACTGCCGCATCCATCGTCGCATGCCTCCATCGCTGCATGCCTTTATCACCGCATGCCATCTCATCCATCGCGTAGCATTGCTTCTTAATCAACCAGCGCGCGCAACTCCAACGCCCAGCGCCCTTATCCCGTAACTTGAGGCTGCCGCATGCGTTGTTCTAACCTCTCAAGATATTTGGCTGCCGCATGCGTTGTTCTAACCTCTCAAGACATTGGCTGCAGCATGCGTGTCTCTTGGCCACACTTTGGCTTCCTTCAACGCCCCAAATAACCTCTAAATGAGCAAGACCAACGCATGGATAACACTTAGTCAATTTTCTAGCTTCCAACGCATAGGTTATACTTAGCCAAATTTTCCAAGTTTTCCCCAAGAGTCAAGCTTCCAAATTCACACTTTTCTTCTAATTTTTCACCCTTTTCTCTACAATTATACATTAGTTTCCACATCAACCTACTCATCATACTGGTCTCAGTAGGAAACATACTCAAGTAGAGAAATTAGGGTTCAGGGTTCACAGTGATATATATATTTAAGGATAAGGGTAAAGAAAAGAAAAGAAAAGAAAAAAGATGATGTCCTAAATAAGGAAATGTGCGGGTGAAAGGGCACCTTACATTATTGATGCAAAACAAATTTGGTAATCTTGGTATTCATTTCATGAAAATTTTGGATTCCCATGAAACAAACAACCCTTAGGGTGTGTTTGATGCGTGATAAAAGTAGAGTTGAGTTGAGTTGAGTTGGTAATTATTATCTAGAGAGTTAAATTATTTGGGGAGTTAAATTTTGTGTTTGTTTGCAGAGTTGAGTTGAGTTGGTAATTATTGTTTGTGTTTGTTGTGCAGAGTTGAGTTGAGTTGAGTTGAGGGATCTGATGCAGTTTTTTGTGAATGAGATTAGTTCTATTTTTCTCGGTTTGTTTTTTATTTCATTCTTTTATCTTTTAGTTTTATGCTTTGCTGTTATTGATTAATTTTCAAACATACACGTATTTTCTCAAATCATTTATGACATAAACTGGACAATCTCAATTTTTTTTCTTAATTTATAGAACATAATAGATTATTTTTCATATATTCTTTTCAAAAACTATAATAGTTCTAATTCTCTTCAAACATACAAACAAAATACATTTCTTATTGCTAGTCAATTAATTGGTATATTATATATTGTATGTATATATATTGAAGGTAATTATCCCAATTACTAATTGGTATATTGTATATTGAATGTTGCTAACTTAACATTATTATTTCACATATCATACAGTTTATTTTTATATAATATGGATAGTATATTTGGAATTGAAATTGTACATAGGATAATTACCTTTCATTTGATTATGATGGTGAGAATATGATGTAGTACAATAATATTTTTCATAAGATCACAAAAATAATATGAAACGACCGAACATGTGGCCGTTTCCAAAAAAAGAATCACAAAATATATGTTCTTTTCGATACTTATAATATAACACAGTGAGGACCTCAGATAGAACATAATAAGATAAGATCGGTCCTTGGAAGAAATCCAACAAAAAAATAATGAACCAAATCATCATATCAAATTTTTGTAAAGTGATGTTCCAAAGGTTTGACGATTAAAAAAAAAATCGGGGGGAGAATCCAAATGGCGAAGATGAGGGAAGAGAGAAGAAAATAAAAATATCACTAGTTTTTCGGTTAGTTTGAGTGGGTAAAAAATGTGGTTTTAATAACCCACAGTTTTTCTTTATGGGCTTAACAAACTTGGGTAATAAATACCCACCCAACCCAACAACTTATACCCATTTATCAAACACCCCCTGAAAGAATTTTATCTCCCTTTGTATAACTTATTTCAATGAATGAGGCCTTTTAAGTGGTCCTGATACAAATGTATGATGCGTTTTGTTGTTGTCAAAATTTTGATAAGGTAAATGTTATTGACTTGCAAAAGAAGATTGAAATATCCTTTTACACACCGATGTGGTGTTACACACTCGATGAGTAAGTCATAGAGTAAATATGTGCAGCGACCAAGAAGTTTAAGAGTGAGAATATGAACTTCTCTTCAGTCATAATACTATATTTATAGAGATAGTTTGTAATGTAGGGCATTTAAATTGTGGCTTTTAGGTTAGATCAGGATTGACACATGTGTTTTGGGGCATCACTTTCTCAGTTCCATTCGAGCCCTAGAATACAACTAACTTGGTTCACATGGATAGTATTATTAGATAATATGAAGTTTCATCTCAAAACATAACCCCTATCTATCTTTAATAGATTGTGAGGTCTCTTTATTTTTCTAAATGTGGAATTCTCTCATGCTTCTTCTAAATGGTATTTTTTTTGGATTCATCATTCTTAATTAGGTAATGAGTTTTAAATCGAAACTAATTGACACTGAAAAAAAGTAGTCCATCTATCTTTTAAGGATTATAAGATCTCTTAATTTTTTTTTAGTATAAATCATCTCAACAAATATACGACTATATATATATATATATATATATATCAACATGGGTAGTAAAATCGAACCTTCGCAAGATAGTGTGTATATATAAGCATAGTCATTATCAAAAGAAAAAAGGGCTAATTTAAGCGTAGTTTGATGCAATTAAGGTTTTTTTTTTTAAAAAAAAAAAGAAGAATAATAAAAAGAGGGGTTAATTTATCATTAATGGGTATGTGTACCTTAAATTTTGTGCTATTTTAGTTCTTATATTTTTAAATATTTAAATTTAATATATGTATTTTCAATAAATATTAAAATTAATCTCTCAAAATTAATTATCAAACTAGTTAAATAAAAATAATAATTTTCGTATAAGAATATACCCAATATGAATATGTTTCCAAAATGTATAACGAAAATGCTCGTCGATATTCAACAATAATTAAACTAGCAACATGTGTTAATGCTTTGATGTTGGCTATATATTTTGGTGTGTTGTGTGGATGTTGGTAAACTTGTTCTTTCATCTTGTCCCATGTGATGTTTTACCGGATGTCTCACACAGTGTAGTTTATGTCTGAAAACTCTTTACTTATCTAGGAAATTATATGTATTTATTTTTAAGGATTTTTTTTTTCTTGTCTGGGGTTTGGCTAATTATGGTAATGGTCTGATTCTTCCTTTTTGTCATGCATATTTAAAGGTTTATATTATTAGTTTTAGGGTTAACACTTTCGAAAAAAATTTGTGCCATTTCTTGTGTTTAGCCGAAAACAACACGTGTTTCCATTCAAGTGATTGTGAGGTAAGAAGTTTTATAGATCTTGAGTTGATTCTCTAGATCATATTATACCATTGTCTCTTACATGAAAATGGATTCTCATACTTAAGGAGAGCCTACGTATATCGAGCGAAGTGGTCTTCATTTGAATCTAGAAAAGGTTGAAACTATCCTTGAGAGGGAATCTCCCACTTAGAGGGAGCCTATGTATTCCTTCACTAAGTTGACTTATTCATGTGTCATTATGGGAAACTTTGTATTTACAGATAAGTATAACGTTATAAATATTTAACTATTTATTAGTGAAATTATCTTTCCTCCGGTACACACTCTCTAGACATAGGTGGTATATTTTGTATCGAATTAGATTACCAAACTTTGTGTTTTGTTCTATATCCTTATACTATCTGTGTTTTATTTTATGCTCTTGGGATTTTTGTAACATTATGTTTAACTCATTATATTGTGTGTCAGATAACCCTTCTTTCAACATGGACCAAAGTTAAGATTCGTTGAAAGTATATACATAGGCTAAAACTGAACATCTTAAAAATGTAGGGACTAAAGTTGAACAAATCTCAAAGTACATGAACCAAAATGATAATTTGAACAAGTCTAAAATTACACATCTCAAACAGAATAACTATTTTCCTTTTAGACTATTTTTTAAAAACAAAAAGTAAAGTATAGTGAGATTTGTTAAAAATAACAAATCTATTTGATTTCTATTTTCCTTTTAGACTTCTAGTTTTCAAAAAAATGAAAAAATAACTTATACGATCAATTCATTTGTTAAAAACTCGTATTGCAATTTTCTTTTGTAAAAGCCATACATTATGTAAAACCTCATTTGGACTTCACTACTTTTTTTCTCTCCCAAAATCATAAATGAATGTTGATTTTAATATCCACAAAATATCAATTTTGAATTCACTCAACTACATTCTTCAAAAAAACAAAAACAAAAAATATAATTAAAAAATTAAATCTTTTTTAAGTGTTTATAAACACTTTTATATAGTTAAGAATATTTTTTAAACATTAACAAAAATCATTTCCAACGAACTATTAATTAAACATTACCTAAATATTTAAATGTAAGTTAATATTTCTTGATTGGTTGATATAAACCCATCTTAAACCATGATTAGTTCTGTGTGAATTTATGGTTAGTTGATGGAAAAGATAAAAATTTATATGACGATCCTTAAAATAATAAGAAAACTATAATAATTTCATAAATATAATATCCGAATAATGATTCTCTCAACAAACAACATTTTTTTAACATTAACAAACTATAGTTGTTTTTTTAAAACAACAAACTACATTATTAATATAATAGTGAATGGTTATAGTATTCAAAATTTCATGTTCATATATATACTTATGTTCATAGAATTAACAAATATACAAAACATGAATTTAATTAAACTAAGAGATAACTCAAATTCGTTTATAGAAAAGTTAACAACTAAAGGATAAATTACAAGTTTAGTTCCTAAATTTTTAATGTTTGTGCCTATTAGAATCCGTAAACTTTAAAATGTTTCTAATATATCTTTAAACTTTCAATTTTATGCCATATAGATCATTGAGACCTCATTCGGTAACTTTTTTTTTTAGTTTTCTATTTTTGGAATCTATGCTTATTTTCTCCTAATTTCATACTATGATTTTAAAGTTTTTTAACAAACACTTGAATTCTTAATCAAATTCTAAAAACAAATAAATTTATAAGTCTAAGTATATAGTATTTACAAGCTTAATTTTCATAAACAAAAAATCAAATAATTATCAAACCGGGTATGAAATATTCCATATTTTTAAAACTCACATATTTAATTTCACAATTTTATATCTAACAGGTTCATTAAATTTTCAACGAATATGTTGAGGACGAACTTAATAAATACGAAAGTTAAAAGTTAAAATATCTACGTAACACATTTATAAAATTCAAAAACTTTTTTGACATAAAATTAAAAGTTCATAAATTCTAATAGCTAGATATCTTTAAGGGTTTGTCAAAACTAATTTAGCTCGATGGTAATTAACATGATATTTTTTAAAAAAGGTAGAAGATTCGATATCCCACTTAAAAAAAATCTTAAAAGTTTGATTTAAAAAAAAAAACAATTAAAGTTGGAAAACTTATCATAAACAAAAACAAATGATATTAATGTGTGTAATAAGGACAAAAGAAAGAAAAGAGTTAGCAATTAGAGATGGCGTAGAAGAAAAGTTGGTGCTTCGACTAATTCCATTGGGGGAGTTTCCCAAGATGGATCCATTACAAAGTCAGAAAAATAAACTCAATTAAGCCTCAGAATTTTTTTAATTAAAACAGAGGAATTGGAATTAATCCACACTTTCAAACATAGACTTAGTCAAATTGTGTAATTAATTAATATGATTAGCTTTTATTGCTTGCTTCACGCATCCATTAAATTTCATTAATTTCTTTTTTTCCCCCCCCCCCTTTTTTTTGGCTGTTTCTCTCATTTTCTTATGACACAAAAACACATCACTTCTCTCTCTCTCACCAATAATATTAATTAATAAAATAATCCCATCCATGAACCCTAATTTTGAATTTTAAACCATCCCGATCCCCTACATCTTCTTTAAATTTTTATTAATTTATTCATTCATTCATTTCTCATCATGATCTACATGCTCAATATTTTCTATTGTTTCAATGATCATTAACTTCTTTTTAGGGAAATAGTATTTGATTCCATCCAATGCAATAATTAAGATTATGATTATACAATCATATATAATAATTGTGTATATACATATCAATATTCATATAATTTGAACGCGTCTTTGGATAGTGTATTGAAGAAGAGATTAAAAAAAGACATTCAAATAATAACACAAAAAAAAGTTATGAGTGATGATTAGATTTGATCATTAATAAATTTTCAACATTGTCAATTTTAATGTTAATTGAATGTCAAATTCTTTTTGAAAGAAAATCTAGTAAAACATCCTAACCAAATAAATAAATAAATAAAAACTTAGTCTCTTTTTAAGTAATTGCTTTTTTTTTTTAATATAATATAAATAATAAACATTTAATTTGTTTAAAATATTTTTTTAGAATTTATGTTTTCATATTTTTTTTAGAAATATCCATCGACATCGACATTTTGTAAAATTGGGATCTCACTATTTTTGTTGACATCGAAATTTTAAACCTTAGTGGACGTTTGGAACAAAGACTATCATAAGACTATAATGACTCTCTCTTTCCAAACGTTCCATTAGTTTAGTAACATGTCAGAATGATATATTCATGTATTTAAATATGTTTATATATATATATATAGAATAATTTAAAGAGATTTGTCAACTTTTTTTTTTTGGTTACAAACTTTAACAAAATCATTCGGAGCTTTCAATACATTAATAACAAAATTATAATTTTAAATAATTATTAATTAAATTGACAATTGTACTCTAAAACATCGAACATTATGCATCATGTTTTGTATTTAATGTGTTATTTCTTCATTAACTATTTTTTAGAAAAATAATATAGCCTATTTTCAAATATAGGAAAATGAATCAATATGTTTATAAATATAGAAAATTTTCACTATCTATCAGTAACAGATCACGATAGACTACTATCTGTGCCTATTTGTGTGTCATGATAGACACAGATAGTAGTCTATTGCAGTCTATCATAGATAGACTGTAATATTTTGCTATTATTTATAAATATTTTTAACAGTTTTGTCATTTCAAATAATTTTCGAAATTATATTCAATTTTCCTCAAAAGTATAATAAAAAATATCATTAAATGCAATCATACTATAAGTGCAGCATAGTTCATATGCCGAATGTTATGGGTGATTTTGACCTATAGGGAATAATCTATATCAAGTAAAGATAGATGCGACAATCTCAAAAAGACAACTCAATTCGAGCTGAAAGTGATGCTCTATGATCAATGAACCCAGAGAAGGGGGTCGTACCTATTGGGGCATGACTCATGCATGCTCTAGCCCAAGGGATCGCATTAGGTCTAAAATGAGGCTAAGGAAAGATACTTGGCCAAGGCCCACCCTAACAAAATGCTAAATGGAGCACACCTCTTACACACCCCAACCCGGTAAGTTAAAGAATAACCTCAATGGAACTTTGAAACCTGATTGGAAAAGACCTAGATTAACTACAACTATTAATATATCATAATAGCTTCAAGGAAAAGTAAGTCCATTTTAATAACTCAATCTCTCTACTTGTTATACATATACACTTTCTGACTTAAGTATTGAAACCCGTGTGACAAGCATCACATTAGTGTACAAATCTTGCATCTTGTAGCTCATGTTCTTCTCTAAATTACAAATTTATTGTTGCTTTCATGTGAAGGTCAAGTGCATTTTTTATCTTCTGTCCAAATTTTGACATCAATACCAAATAATCAACCAACTCTATATTTGTATGTTGAACTAAAACATATTGTAATACACATCACTATTCATATACTTTTTTATTTTTTTGAACATCATCAATCAATATTGAAAAGATTAAAAAAAAACATATTTGGATAATGAAGATAAACGAAAGGCCTTTTTTTTTAAATTATTGAATGTGATCGTCACTTGATAGTTGAGAAATAAATTTGAAAATATCTCCATTTTATTTTACTTTGAAGCTATAGATAAATACTTTATCAAGTATATACTTAGTCATTTTTATCTCATATATTTATGTTAATTGGAGCATTTAAAGCTCATTAATTAGGTATAATATTACAAAGTGAGATTTGTAGCAAAGGGAAAAGATTCTTCTTTGGAAGAATCTCTCTTTCTCCTTCATTGTAGCCAAGACCATGTGATACATCCAACTAAGTTTTTCCAATGTTTAATTAATTAGGATAGTTGTACTTAATTATCAACAATAATCCATATATTTAACTGGTTATTTAATTACCTAACTTGGGCTTGGTCATCTCTAGGATAGTTAAGGTTATTGAATGTGGCTTAAAGTCTCCTTTTTTTAACATAAAACTTAACCCTATCAGTATCTTTCATAATAATTTAAATTTTAACAATAGTTTACTTGTAAGATTAATTTAGTGCTAAAAAGTATACAACTTTTCCTCCTAATTAAGATCTATTATTATACAAACAATATTAGTTTAAGAAACTTCTTCTTTCTCTTCTTTCTCTTATTTGAGGCTGCTTGCCTCTAAAACGCGGAATATAATTATGGTGCATATAAGAAGATAAATTATATTGTCGTTGAACTTTTAGAGTTGTGATTTATTATTTTTTTGTACTTTTGAGAATTTTTTAATTAGCCCTTTAATTTTCATGAGTTTGTATATATTCATTCTTTATACTTTTAAAAAAGATTAAAATTGTGCGGTAAAAATTTGAGTAAAGCCTATAAAATTGTGTTTATTTAGACTTCGTTTGGTAACCATTTTATTTTTTTGTTTTTTGTTTGGGTATATATTTAGTCTTTAACTAATATCTACTTTTCACCAATTGTTTAAAAAATAAGCCAAAATTTGAGAATTAAAAAAGTAACTTTCAAAAAGTTGTTTTGTTTTTGGAATTTAGCTAAAAATTCAACCATTGTGCTTAAGAAATATGCAAATTATTATAAGAAATGTGGTTGAAATATGCATACTTTTTTTTAAAAAAATAAAAAACTAAGACCGCATTTGGTAACTATTTTGTTTTTAAAAATTAAGTCCGTGGACACTATTTTCACCTCAACTTTCTTCTTTTGTTATCTACTTTTCACCAATGGTTTAAAAAACCAAGTCAAATTTTGAGAATTAAAAAAGTAGCTTTAGTTTTTGGAATTTGGCCAAGAATTTGACCATTGTATTTAAGAAAGATGCAAGTCATTGTAAGAAATGTAAATGAAAAAAGTTTAATTTTCAAAAATAAAAACAAAAAACGAAATGGTTATCAAACGGAACCTAAATTATTATCAAATGGGGTCTTTGTATTTTTTTTTATAAAAAAAATCCAACAAAGCATTAAATTTTCATGGGTGTATTTATTTGACACAAAATTCAATTTTGTCTAATTGACCTATATAATAAAATATTAAAGAGAGGTGCAAAATTATAGAAAATCCCTCTTAATTTTATACTTTATTCCAAAATCACATTTAAACATATATTCAAATGTTTCATTAGTAGCCATAAACATTGAAAATTAGCTAAAAAAAGATACTCTATCATCATTAGTTTTTGACAAAAATCGTTAAGACTTTATTTTTAAACCATAAATTGAAGTGAAGGAGAGAGGAAATGGAAGAGGCAAATGAGTGAGATATAGATAAACAGTTTCGTCCAAATACTAACAATAACAAAATATTTTATTAAAATTTTCTTTTATTTTAAAGGTATAAATTTAATTTTTTAAAGTTTAGTAATTTTAAATAAAGTACTAACGATTTTTGTTTATATATTAATAATAAATATATGTTTGAATTTTTTTAAAAAAATTAAGTATTTCAATCAAACTTTTGAAACTTTGTATAAGTATTTTTAAACAAAGTAGAAAATTCGAGGTTAATTACTACAACTTAACTTTGAGAAAAGTATTGAATGCAAAATCTATTAGAATTAAGGATTGTTTTCAGTTTTAGCAAAATGAACCAATTTATTCAAATACTAGACCGTGAGTCTATTATAGTCTATCAAAGACATTTTCACATATTTAAAAATATTTTTAATAATTTTGTTATTTAAAATAATTACCTTAGAATTATTTTTTATTACTATTACTTTTTTTAATGCAAGGGTAGCAAAGGAGTGAAGCCTATAAAGTTGAGTTTTATAATCAGGATTCTTCACCGTTGTCATTCACCATAAAATTATAATCTCTTTCCCGAAGAGGAAATAATTAACCAAAAATAAAGAAAAAATACATTAAAACGAAAAAAAAAAAGAATAAATTCGGATTAAAAATAATAAGGATAGAAATTTTGCAACAATAATAGGTAGAAAATCCCACATAATTTATTCCTAATTGCCCAAATTAAAACTCCACTAGATGCCTGTATCGTTCCCCCACATGAAACTGAAAAAAAAAATTAAAATGTAGTGAACTTCATTCAAATCAAATTTGAAATTGAACATTAATTTTTTTTTAAAGAAAAAACAGAAAATTCTCCTTCTTGTCACAATCAACAGCGACAAATTGTGGATTTTAATATCACCAATTTGAGATTAGATAGTTATTAAGAAGAATGGTAGTCGCACATCTCCCCATTAATACTTTTGTCAACTCCATACCCCATTTTTTAATTAACAAAAATTAACCCCCTTCCCCCAGAAAAAAAAAAAAAAAAAAAAAAAAAAAAAAAAAGAAAACCCACATTAAATTCTCCCTTTATTCTTCATTTTCTTCTTCTTCTTCTTGTTTCTCTCTTCTTCAAATCCCTCTGGTACAAACTTTTCCGACAGCCATTAACCTTAAAAAACCACCACCCATCTGTGGCGGGCGGCCATAAATACTATGGATGATGTTTCCTTCAACAATAATAATAACCACCAATTCTATTCTGCTGATCTATTTGAAGATTCCGACGAATTAAAACCCACCCCCGATTCTCCTCCTCGTAATTCCGGCGCCGCCACCGCCACGAAGAAGGGCAGGTGAGTCTTCTATTATTAGTTAAACCCAATTCAAATGGGTTTTATTTTATTTTAATTTAATTTATGGTGTGTGTATTTAGAAGAGGGATGAAGAAGAAGGTTGTGTCAGTGAAAATTAATAGCGACAGCCCAAGAAATTCCTCTGGCTCTGCACCTCCACCTTCTGATTCTTGGGCGTGGAGAAAGTATGGTCAAAAGCCCATCAAAGGCTCTCCTTACCCCAGGTTTGATTTAGTTTTGAATTTCCAGGTTTGAAATGGGAATTAATAAACTGAGAGCTATACTCGAATTGATGGGTTTTGGGTTTAATTTTTGTAGGGCGTATTATAGGTGTAGTAGCTCAAAGGGATGTCCAGCAAGGAAGCAAGTAGAGAAGAATCGACTTGATCCAACCACGTTGGTCATTACATATTCGTGTGAGCATAACCATTCCGGTCCGGTTTCAAGAAACAACAATAACAATAACAACAATCACAACCAAACCGCTGCGGCTGCGCTGAAACCCGGTTCACCAGAGACGGTTCCAGTTCATCAAGAACCGGAAGTGGAAGAGAAATTTGTGGAGATAGTGGGAGAGGAGTCGTTCATAACCGGGGATGAGTTTAGTTGGTTTGGAGAAATGGAAACGACGTCGTCTACAGTGCTTGAAAGCTCCATTTTCTCAGGGAGAGGATCGAGTGGATTGGTAGATCATTCCATTTCAAGTGACGTGGCAATGCTTTTTCCGATGGGTGATGATGACGTGGATGAGTCACTTTTTGCGGATCTCGGGGAGTTGCCCGAGTGTTCCCTTGTGTTCCGACGCGGCGGCGGTCGTGGATTACCGCTGGATGAACAACCGGCTGCAACCCAGCGGCGGATCACGCCCTGGTGTGGAACCACCACATGAGATGAGACGTGCACCTCTCACTTTGTTTGTATACTTCTAGGAGCATCCTCCGCCATTGATGCCGGGAAAGTTTTCTTTTTTTCTTTTTTTTTTTAAACTTCGTTTTCTTTCTTTTTATATATTTTTTCGAATATGCAATATAAAAAAAAAAAAAATAGAAAGAAAGAAAATCTTGTTTCATTTTATTCTAAGGTTAAATTACCATTTTAATCCATCCTTATACTTTCTGTTGAATTCTAATTTGAGCTATATCGTTTTAAAATTTTCAATTTAGGCACCTATGATTTGATTAAAATTTTCAAAATATTATTCTTATTACCAAACCTTAATCCCACAGTGACAAATTTTCTTCAAATGTTGAATTGATGTTTCAAGAGAATATGTCACGTTAAAAAGGTGTTATTGGTTTGGATAAAGGTAATAATGCTTTGGGAATTTTGATCAAATCTTATGGGGTTCGCAATAAGTTGAAACTTTTAAAATAACTAAAATGGTAATTTAACCTTACCAATAGTTATCCATCTTTGTGTAATTTGGGTGATATTTTGTCTTCCTATTAAATACTTCTTGCATGCAATTTATGTATATATACCCACACGGTCATAAATTTTTATGGCTTTGTTTTCTCCATCTCATTAATTAATCAAATTAAAATATCTTCTATATCTATCTGTATTTTGACACGTTAATTAGTCTCCAAAATTTACTTTTACTTCTATACAAATTTGATTAGTAATTAAATAAAAAGAATCAACGTTTTTCATCATCATCTTCTTCTTTTTTCTTTCTTTGTTTTTTGTTTTTGTTTTTATTTTTTTATTGATTTACATGCATGACGATGATGGTATATATGGAGCTATTACCATTCACATAGAAAATGAAGAAACGTGAGATAAAAAATTCGTTAGAATATAATATCTAATTATTCAAGATTGTAGATATAAGAAGAAAATTAGTCATATTATCTTTTCATTATAAAGTTTTCTAGTGATGAGGATCGAATAAATTACAAACTTAGTAGAACTTAAGGAACTAAAATATGAAAGTGTTCAAAATTGTAATACAATAAATTTGCTAAGCGTTCATATTTATTCTTCATTTATAGTTTTCTTGAAAATAGTTAATTTATTTTTTTTAAAAGATCTCTTGATCTCTAATTTTAAAAAAATATAATAAAACCTTATTTGATTTTCAAAAGAAAAAAAAAAGTTTAAAAATACCTTTCTAGTTTGGAGATGATTAAGTAGAAACTATCAAACTATTATTTGTAATGTGATATATATACACCCAAGATATATATGAACTAATCCTTTTTTTTTTTTTAAGTAGGTACTATTCTTTCATTATTTATAATGCTATATAGTTCAGGATTAAATCTGAAAAGTGAGAAATAAAAGGATAAAAACTACTTTTTGGTTTTGCAAATTAATTTACCTAAGATTTTAATTTTTTTTTACATATAGCTTATATATTAAATTTTATTTTAAACAAATTTATTCTTTAAAATAAAAACAATAGGATAATAAGATAATTAATTATCAAATGGCCCCTCATGGATTTGTATTTCAAAGGAATCTTATTTTCAACAATATTTGTTTAATTTTGTTTAGCCAGTGGTCTGGTTTATTGCACCACCTTACAGACTAAATACAAAACTACAATTTGAAAATAAAATTAATTTTCAATGATTAAAGGCAAATAATGCCTTGAGAAAATAACAAAAATACTTAAGAGGAGTTAGGACCACTTGAATATATTAAAGTGTTAAGATAAAATTTATATATACACATTATTATTAAAGAAAAAAAGGCTCAATTTAAAATTTATGTGGATCAATAATTCAATTACAATACAAGCAATAAACACCATTATTAACAAACTAATAATCATGCATTTTAAAACCCTATTATTATCAAATTAAGCATTAAAAACAAATCAACTAAAAATAATTAAATGGCCTAAACATAGAGAGCAGGATGGGATAAATGAGTAGTTGAAATGTCAAGCCGGCCAAACCCTATAAGAGTCAAATTAAATTTTGACTTAAAACCCTATAAGACTTTTATTAATATATATAGATAATATTAGATTAATTAGCTGTAAGAAAACCATATATTTTATAATGATTTCGAGGGCTTAAAATTTAAATCGTTACATTAAAATAAAATCATCCCCACGTGATTAGGGCTCCATAAAATCATCCCCACGTGATTAGGGCTCCATAGATGCTTAGTTATTACACCAATCTGAAAGAGAGAAAAAAAAATCTTCATTATTATCTAATAAACAAAAGAGGGGTGGTTAAGAGATTTGAAAAGATAATATATTTTATTATTGAAATTTCTCGATTAATTTTTTTTTTCCTTTTTTGACCTTTTGTTTTGATATGTACGTAACCTAGAAACAGAGATGGGATTCTTCCTTTTTTTTTTTTTAACTTCTTATTATTTTATTTTGGATTATTTTCAAATAAAGAAAAATAAATCAATTTATTTATAAATATAACAAAATATTACTATCTATCAATGATAAATCGTGATAGATTACGATAGATATCTATCAGTGTGTTGATATCCATCATGATCAATCACCAACTGATAGATATCTATCGCAGTCTAATACGGTTTATCACCGATAAATAATGATATTTTGCTATACTAGAAAATATTTTCAATAATTTTACCATTTTATTTTTCAATATGTAATAGATTTAATAAAGAAAAAAATCTTTTTAGTTTTCATTTGGTTCCTAAGTTTTAAGTTGCTCCTTTAAGTTTCAAGTTTTGTTTCAATTTGATCTCTAGATTAAAAAATTTACACATTTAGTTTCAAATTTTCACTAAATATTCACTTTCAATATTTGGCATTAATGCTTATTAATTAATTTAAAATAATTATGAAGTAAAATTTTTAAATTTAATTGTAATATTGATGATAAAAAAATAGTGAAACTTAGTTAATTATAATTCTTTTAAATTAATTAATAGATATTAACACTAAAGATAAAAAGTGAGTATTTAGTAAAAAAAATGATGTTAAAAATGTAAATCTTGTGATGTGACCAAAGTGACTCAAATCTCAAGAGTAAAATTGTAATTGAAACTTAGGACTAAATTGAAACCAATTTCAAAACCTAAGAACCAGTAGTATAACATTTTGAAATTTAAGGAAAAAAAATATTTTTTTTTCTTTTAATAATTTACACACAAGATAATTAATATTATAATAATGTCATTCCCTACATTTTGTGGCATCTATTGTATTAATGATATTCTGAAGGTGAGAATAATATCATATTCACACGTTGAATGTAAGTTCATAATTTATCTTTTTGATAAACGAGTAGATTGCTATTTAATGACAATGAGGCTTAAAATATATACTACTGTGATGTGCAATATTTTCATTTTTCATTCTTTGTTTTAATAAAATAAGCATAAGTATAAATAAAGTCAAAAAAATATAATGGGAAATGAGAGTTTCATTCTCCTTAAAGGTGGGAGGACTTTTTTTTTCTCTCTCTTTTTGTGACAAAAAAAAAAAATGGGAGGACTATCAACAATAGGGTTTGGGAATAATTTATATTTTTAAGATGGTATAAATTAAAATTAAAATTTTAAACTATATAATTGCATCTATTTAAACCTTAAAATTTTATAAGTTGAATCAAATTAGATTATTCGTTAATTATTTATAACTATTTTCATTTGATTTCACTTACAGTCAACTTAAAATGACTTAAATAAAATTATTGTTATTCCAAAACTTAATCATAGTGGTAAAAAAATTTATTGTGTCATAATTCTTCTTAAATAATAGAAAAAAATAAAGGTAAAAAGAAAAAGAAAAGTCAACTCAATTCAATGAATGCAAATGTCTATTTGATTTTACCATTTCTCTTTAATATACATCCATCTTTGTATTTAAAGAAATATAAATCAAAATTATGCATTAATGATTTTAAAAATGAAATTTCAATAGATGGTCTACATTATATTATTATTATTATTTTAGTACAATATCAGTAGAGGAATCGAACCAAAGATCTCTTGGATCAGAATAAACACATAAAATATGTCAATTGAGCTATTATCGCTTTGGTTATAATATAAATTGTTTCACTTAAGAAAATTTGAAGTTTAATCTAATAAAATTATTAGTAGGTATTAAATGATACAATCTTAATTGGACACATAGATTAATTTTTTATTAAAAAAAAACTTTTTTCAAAAGAAATTATAATGACGGTATATAATCATAGGAAGAGCAAAAAATTGTTGCATCCATTTTATATATTAAGATCAATTTTAATGAAATAAACTATGAACTTCATATCATATGTGATGTCTAAAGCTAAAGAAAAATAACATGGTTGTACTAAAAAATTAAAAATTAAAAATAAAATGGGTTTTGTAATCAATATCTTCTGATAATTTTGCTTAAACATCCCATTTTTTTTTTTATTAATGGTTGATAATTCAAATCTTCGATGTCCATTCAAATAATCTCTTCTTTATTTAATTTGATTAAATTATTATGTTACCCAAATTCCTTCTTACAAGCTATACATGTTCCATATTCATTCTAATTTCAATATTTATATTGAAAAAAATAAAATGCCTATATGGAGTCTTTATATGATTTTATTTTACCTCGAGATTTCGTTGACTTTTGAGCTATATACAAACAAGAATATAAATTACACGCACGCACGCACGCGCACACACACACGGACATGGATACGATACGAAACGACGATACGATAATTTATATATATATAATGTCTAATTAATTGTTATAATACTTATTTTAAGTTAGATTAAAATAGATTCAAGAAGATAGTGAAAACTTAAANAAAAAAAAAAAAAAAAAAAAAAAAAAAAAAAAAAAAATCCAGTAGTGTTGAGTGATTGTTGAGCAACTAGAGTAGACGGTAGGAAATAACTAGAAGATGAAGATTGAAGAATGAAGTTGAAGATGAGAGGGGTGTGGATTATGATTAAATTGTGAGAGAGAAAGAAAGAATGAAGATTTAAATACATTTCAGGTTTTTTTTTTTATGTTTTTATCTTTTTTAATTTATTTTGTTTTGGATTACTCAATTTAAGTATACATTTATGTTTGGAAGTGATTTTAAAATGGTTGAAATCACTTTTGTCATTTTTAAAATCTCCGTGAAACATGTTTAATCATTCAAAACTAATTTTGATGATATGAAAATTGCATTTAAAAGCGTAAATTTGAAACTAAATTAATTTTGAGTACTTAAAAGTGTGTTTTCGAGTGATTTTAAAAATGAAAAAGTGATTTTTGATGATTTTAAATTCAATCCTAAACATGCACTAAAATAAAATGGGTTGTGGGTTGGGATTTTTAAGTAGTTGGGCTTAAATTTGAAAAAAAAAAAAAAATGACTCACGTATCCCCTTCACGTATCTGGAAGCAGATACGCGTATCTAAAAATTAAAAATAAAAATAAAAAAATCAGATACTTCAAATCACGTATCTGACACGTATCTACCACGTATCTGGACGTATCCGTATCGTATATGTATCTGCTATCGATTCTCTATACAATTAGAAGTATTTGTGCTTCTTAGATGTCTTGACTTTATATGCCTGTGGAGTTTATATATCTATGTTTAGGGTGCAAAGTTGTTTGGTCTGAGTTCATATGTCTCTGTTTGGGGTGCAAAGTTATTTGATCTGAGTTCATATGGGTGTGTTTAGGATGAGAGTTGAGTTCATATGTCTGGGGTATTTGATGCAGTTTTTTAAACTCTAACTAATATGTTTTTATGATTACTATTTTTGTTTTGGAAATTTTTTATTCAATAATTCTACCCATCTTTGTTTAAATAAAATATGGATTGCAACTTTTTTCTTTTAATTTTTAAAGCTTTTTTTTCTTTCTTTCATTTCTTTAGTAATGAATAACAATTGATGCACTATATTTCTTCCATAAATGTAGTTAAATAAAATGAGAAAATAAAGAGAAATAAAAACATTTGATTCCTAATTTTTCTCCATGAATTTCATCATCATTTTCTTCATTTTCTTCATTTTCTTCTTTTTTCTGTTGTTATTTTATATTTTTACTTTGTCGTCATTTTTTTAATTGAATCTCCCTCATCATCTTAGTAGCCAATGGAATGTCACATCATTTATTCAACAATTTCACTTTCAATTTCTCCAAATTTGGAGGATCGTCAAAGAAAAAATCTCCATTTTTTACTAATTCTTGCTAAAAAAAAATGTTAAAAAAGATCTCCATTTTATGGTTTTTTATTATATGCTACATATTTTTCAACTACATACGTATTTTTCCAAATATTCTTAATACTCATTTGATATCTGAATTCAATTAAATAAAAATATATTTTACAAATTTTTACATATAAATATTACACTTAATGTAGACAAAATACTAGTATTTATATAATCATCAACCCTATAATATATTTTAATAGTGATCAATCTTATAATAGTCAAAAGTGGTTGTTGGAGATTAAAGTTGGTCGCATGATCAATCTTATAATAGTCACAAAGATCGCGTCAAAGCACAACGTTACTGATCCGTTTACAAAGGCTCTCACGACTAAAGTGTTCGATGGTCATCTGGAGAGTCTGGGTTTACGGGACATGCGACACCTTGTCTAGCGCAAATGGGAGATGATACTGGGGTATAGAGTATGCCTAGTTTACTGTATATTGTACTGTTTTTGTATTGTACATTAAACTCCCATGGCATTAGGACAAGTGGAAGATTGTTGGGATTGGTATCCTAATTCTCCTGGTAGTCTCGTATTTTGTAAACATATTGTTATTAATAAAATAAATGTTATTTTATAAGCATTTACTCAAATCTGATAAATTAAGATTTGTGGTTATTTCATATAACTTAAGCATGTATGTGGGGACATACAAGTGGATAATACCTTAAGTAATAACCTAAATGGTCTGTAGTAGATGGATAAATGAGGGATATCTTATTCTGTTAACACTACAGATACGACCCGCTTTGTAGACGTTACAAGTATTGTAAAGTGCTACAAATGGTTTGATCTTGACCATTCGTGTAGAGATATGCGAGCGGGGGTATCCTATACAAAAAGTTTGTATAAGACCGGACCACAAAATGATTAGTCTCTTTATATAACGACGTTGATAATTGAGACTTACATTTCACTAGAATGACCATAGGTGACATGACCTTAATCCTGAGTGAGTTAGGAACTCCTGCCTATGAAGGTGGTCCTTTGATTTGTATGGGTGAGAGTGGCCAGATTGCCAGCTCAACAAGCCTACCATTTTGGGGATTCATCTGATTGGGAAGTTAGAAACTCAGGTACACAAGACAGAATTCACTCCTTCCCCGAAATAGAGGTAAGTATAGGTGAGAGTGGCCAGATTTCCAACTCAACAAGCCTACCATTTTGGGGATTCGTTTGATTGGGAGCTGGAAACTTAGGTACACAAGACGGAATTCACTTCTTTCCCGAAGTAGAGGTAAGTAGATACATTGCTCCTTTAAAGGCTGATTCCAGGTCTTAAACATAGTGGTCACACCCTCTCCTGGCCCGAGAAGAATTAGTTATAGTAGGACTGTGACTTATTGTTCATTAGAGGAATCAGTGGTACTTAAGGAGTTAGATGTAACTACATAGGGAAAAACAGTGAATTGGCCTAGTTGTACTTACGAGTGATTTATGAAGGGTCATGACACTATTGATTAGTCATAAGGACACATAAATATATCTGTAGTGCGAAGAGTACAGCTGTCAATCTTTAGTGGAGTGACCAACAGTTAACGGATGGTGAATCTCGTGATTAAAGAGTTTAATCAGTTATTCACATATCGTTGGAGCTTCAAGCTACAGGTCCATGAGGTCTCTTTGGTAGCTCAATGGGTTCAAGTTGATCAGGTTTTGGGTTAAATTGAAGTGTTCAAATTAACAAGAGAAAATTCAATTATATGTGATATAATTGATATGATGTATTTGATACATTATATGTTTCATATGATGAAATATTAAAACTATAGGTTATAAATAAATTAAATATAATATGATAAGTTGGTTATTATATTTATTTGTAACATATTAATTATATGGTAATTAATTATTCTTTTTCTCTAATAACCTAATTGAGTGGGAGGTTATTGGAAGTTTTATGGTAACTGTGAGATAAAAGAAAAATTATTTTCCAAGTCGCAGGGATGATTCATTATTGTATCATTTCATCAAATGAAAACTATCGTGTAAAAGTGTTTTACTAAACGATAGCGTTTCACAGCTTAAATGATCAGGAGTTTCGAGTTTACTATATGATAGTTACTCGTTTGCTCATTACTACACGATAGAGTAGTAAAGTCTATACGATATGTTTCTTCTTTCTAAACGATCGAGTATTTAGTCTATATAATAGACTTCATTCATCTCCCACTTACTCGATTGTCTACTTGATTGTCTACCTCCTGCTTTCCTCAATCCAAAATTATACAGAGTCCCAACTCATAGATTCTCACACCGAGAATACCAAGGTAACCATTGTGGTGGTATTCTAGTTCCATTTAAGGATCGGGTTGAATTCGATTGTGATCGAGGTTCGTCTAGTCGTTCGTTGAGATCGAGTTCTAATTGTTGTGTTCAAGTTCGTGTTGTTGAACGAATTGCTGAACGATTGAGGGATACTTAAAGAAGAGTTCTTCATAGGTTTGCATACTTTATCCCTTGTTTAGTCTTTTAAAGAAGTATGTTGTAATTTACTCTTTATGCATAATCGTTTCCGTTTAGACTGTAATTGTTTGTGTTCTTTCTCAATTGGATTTGGAACGATTCGCTTCCACTTACTGGATCTCTATTTAGATTTTGTTCAATTTATTATTATTTCTTTTATCTTATTTAACTTGACGTAGGTATTAGAGATAAAATGTGATTTTAAAAAAATCGTAAATGAGAGACTAGAGGATAAGATATTATTTTTTTAAAAAAATATTTAAAGAGAAGTAGGGATTATCGAAGATAAAATGTGATTTTTTTAAAAAATATATTTTTTTTTTTTGTGAATTAGATATTAGAGATAAAATGTGATTCTTTAAATTTCTTTTCCCAGTGAAGTAAATATTAGAGATAAAATGAGATTTTTTTAATAATTTAAATGTGAAATTACGTAAGATATCCCAATGATCATCAATTAAAAGGGGCAAGAGCGAAAACAAATATTTCTCCTCATAGCCTAGTCTAGATTAATTAGGCTAAAGTCAAATTGTGTAAAAAAAAATATATTTAATTTGACCCAAATGTTAAATAAGTCTAAGTCCAATTAGTTTGGCCCAGGACCCAGGTTCGTGGACCAACCAAATGCAAGCCCATAAAGTGAGAATTCTATTGAAGAGTCAGAAAATTCTACACTTCACATAGCCCAGAGAGTAGGGTTGGCAACAGGGTGGAATGGGACCGGGGATGCAATCAATTAAGAGAGAATCAAATGACCGAATACTAGAGATCGAAATACTAGAGATCGAACTACATCTACATCAAATTTACATCAATACAAGTTCAACTTCATAAAACAAGTTTTTCGAGTACGAACCATTGTCTAATAGGTTTGTCTAATGTGTTTATGAATGTTTAATTGAAAATGCCTAAATTTTCATGATTTAAGAAAATAACCAAAATACCCTCACACTTCACTTGATGTTTGTTTTTGGTTGTTCATTTTTTTTTTTTAATAAAACTCTATCATTTTTTAGAAACAATAGAGAACCGTATGCCGCTATGCTCCCTTTGTTGGATTACTCAATCAACGAACAATAATCTAAAACAATCGAACAACTTTGTTGGATTACTCCAGAAATTGATTGACAAAATTTAAACATCCTAATATTTATTCTTTTTCCTTTCTATCTTGCAATAAGATTAAAACAAGAATCGGAATTTGGTGCAGACTAAAAAATCCACAAACTACCAAGTGAAATCAATCGATTTAATGCATATATTCCTTCTTACCAAGTTACTAACCAAGCTCTCTGGGCTCAAACTTAAACTTTCAGACTAAAATATATTGAAAAGTAAATAAAATTCAATCCATGGAATATCGATATCCTATTGAAGACATCACTTTAGAATTTCTACTCAACTATGGTGCACATAAGGATGCAGCAATATCAAATCAGCCACATCAAAAAATACAAATCAAAAGCCTAACTCGAACAGCACCCAGCTTTCTTTACAGCGGAAACATCTTTACCGACATCAATTTTTTCTCCTTTCGAAGGAATGGAGGCAGCAGCAGCACCATCACCGGCCTCCATGGCTTTCTTGCTTACAATGTGATAGATTTGAGTAAGGACTTCGGCAAATGAGTTCTCAACATTGGTTGCTTCCAGTGCAGAAGTTTCCATAAAATAGAGAGATTCCTTCTCAGCAAAAGATTTCCCATCCTCTGTTGAGACTGCCACCAGGTGTCGAAGATCTGATTTGTTACCAACAAGCATGACGACAATGTTAGGATCGGTATGGTCTCGCAACTCCCTTAACCACCTCTCGACATTTTCAAAAGTGGAATGTCGTGTGACATCGTAGACAAGCAGTGCACCAACGGCACCTCGATAGTAAGCACTGGTAATTGCACGATACCTACGGACCCCAAAAGAGATGATTAATCCACAGAAAGAGTGAAGGAGTGTGTGTTATTATTGACTTGAAGTCTCTATTGTAAACAAGATATAAACTTGAGCACATTAAAAAAAAACTTTATGATTCAGAGGATGAAATGGAAAAGCTAGAAATATCACATCCATCATTTAATTTATGCAAACATCAAAACAAGCCTCACTGATGATCAGCTAAAGCATTGAAGCAGCAAATGAATCTCGTATACTAGCTCTTTCTCCATTTTTACCACGTAAAATGGCAGACATAAAATATAGTACTGGTTTGTTTTATTTTCAGTTTATAGCTTGAAGTTATCATTTACAAAACATTCTTACGAGGTCTGAAACAAATTAGGAGCTATCATGGAATGCCATTGCTAACCAACTACTGTAATAAGGAAAAAGAAAGATTTTCCTTTGAGCAAACACAAGTATAAGCTACTCTATAGTATACTATTTTCTTTACATCGATTAAAGAGGAGTGATTTGCACCTCTGTAGAGGTAGAATGAATACTTGATAAGGAAACATGCAAAGGACAGGGTCATACTCTAAATATGAAATGTACTAAGGACACAATGTAACTTGTTATGAAAAAGAAAATTGCAAACATATTCAATTTTTAGAAATCTAATACTAACCCTGATAAAAACGCTAACGACATTGTTACCCAAGAGTCCAAAACTCACAACGTTCAGAGAAAGAGGAAGA
This sequence comes from Benincasa hispida, assembly GCF_009727055.1. NCBI lineage: Eukaryota > Viridiplantae > Streptophyta > Magnoliopsida > Cucurbitales > Cucurbitaceae > Benincasa > Benincasa hispida. The sequence goes on along the minus strand of NC_052356.1, from coordinate 61,831,447 downwards.
ATATGAGGAGAGGGGGACAAGTAGGTGTTAGTTCACGGACAAGTGCACACATACAGGCACCGTTTTTGTAAGCAAACATATGAAGAGAGACGAAGGGAGTAGTAGATCAGCATTGGGTTATGCAATGAAAAATCTAAGAACCAAGAATGCATGTCCCAGTACTAGGGGTTTGGACTGCTTGCACTTGCATTCTGTATTATTGAAATGAAAAGCAAAAGACAAATATGTATAACTTTACAAATGCATAATGTAAAGTAATCATAAACAGGGACTATCATGGTTTGATTCCATACCTCAAAAACATTTATCTAGGTTTGTAACTTGTTCTTTGACCTTCGGGAGATCCATGTTATTTGAAAGATATATTCATATTTATTACATACAGAAGGAAAGAAAATGCGGTGTCACACTTGTGTTGAGTACAACAATTACGGGGTTGGGGGAGGTGTCACACTTGTGTTGGGATGTACTATAACACATGAATGTCCTTTCTATGCCCATGATTCTAAGAAATCATGGCAGAGTACTTAACTTTTCATTAATAACGACTGAGAAAGCACATCAATATATGTTTGGATGGAGATACTGAAGCATTCAACTCTAATTTCGTAGTTATTATGTCAATCTCGATATCTAGTGCCACATCTTTTCAATGAGCCTACTACGGAACCCCATATATCCAGTATAGAAACAAAAGTACAAATGTTCTTGAATTTTTCACGGAACTACGGAATCCTTTCCCCCCCTCTAAAGGCCCAAAATCCGGTAACTACATTTTTTTTAATATAAGAACACAGCTTTCATTGAGTAAAAATGAAAGAATACACCAGTAAACAAAAACCTAGTCCACAGAAAAAGGAGACTCCCTCTACAAGAAGGGACTCCAGCTATACAAAATCATGTTATAAAATAATTACAAAAAGACCTTCAAAATCGAAACCCAATGTGAAACATGAAAACGAACAAGAGACCAACTTTCTCTAGCATCCCTCTCGACTCCTTAGAATCCAGTGACTACAAAATCTAATTAAAATTGTTCTTGAATAGGTCTCAGCATTTCTTGAAGTCATTTCTGAGAAATCCCACTAAACAGAATCAATAGCCTTCGTTTAGGAGGAAAATTCAAGTACTACAACATCCAGACATTGCAACAGTTCTTGGAGTCTGTGTGATGCTATGCCTAAGTTCTCTAAAAAATGTTTCTCAATTCCTACAACATTAAGGGATTCCAATCATTCTTGTAAGTCAATGTATATAAGGTGTGACCATACAAGCAACTCTAAGCAGCCTTGATCAGATCCACTAAACTAGTAAGCTACCATCGCGGTTCTAATGTCCAAAACTCTAATTCAGTGAATGCGTAAAGACATTTATGATATAACCTAAGCCATCCTAAACTTCAAATTCTAGTACTCACTCAATTGAAGCTAATACAGAAACAATTCCATCAGTAAAATCATCAAAGAACAGCACTACCCAAGAATTTCATTGGCCAATCGTCAACAACAAGATAGCTTAAAACACCAAGCACCATAAAAAAACTCAGCAAAAATAAGAAACACCCAGATCTTGAAAAAGGGAAAGCGTAAAGAAGAGAAACAGTTTCGAACCTTTCCTGGCCAGCAGTATCCCAAATCTGAGCCTTGACGACCTTGCCATCAACATTCAAGCTCCGAGTAGCAAACTCAACCCCAATGGTGGACTTGGACTCGAGGCTGAACTCGTTTTTGGTGAACCTGGAGAGCAAATTGGACTTGCCCACACCGGAATCTCCAATCAGAACTACCTTAAAGAGGTAATCGTAGTCATCTTCAGCTCTGTAGCCGGCCATCGGAGTCGTCCTTCTGAATAAGAACTTTGGTTGGAGTAAGAGAAGAGAAATGGGCAATGGCTAGATCTCTGTGTGAGCAGTTTTTGGGGGTCGTTTTCTGATCTTGTTGTTTCGAGATTGTGAATATGGAAATGGGAGAGACCGCTGTTTGTGTTGGGCTGGACTCCAAACACAAGGGAGGGAGGGGGGGCTGAGGATTGGAAGAGGAGAAGGACACGTCTCTTTTTCAAAATTTTGGATTTCGAATTTGCTTTTGGTTTTTGAGTTCTACCAAACTCCTGAATTGACGTCAATGTCCTTCGCCATATTCCAATCTCTACTCCCTATTTCAATTGGACTACACAAGGTTATTTTTGTCATTTTGATGCCACATCTACCGCGTTAGAAAATTAAATTATGGAAGGTTATTTATTTATTGGAGGGAAAAAGTGTGACGCTTTTTGAATTTTCTTCCAACATTGGTTTGGTTTGATTCCTCTTTTGTTTTTTAATTTAATCCACCCCATACTAACAATTTTGTCCTGTATTTTAAATTTTATAATAATTTAGTTTATCTACTCTACATGTAACAATTTAGTCTTTCTATTTTAAAATTTGTAACGATTTAGTCCCTACGTTGATATTAGTATTAAGATTTTTAGTGAATTTCTTATACAAATAAACCGAAAATCTAATTAGAGACCCAATATTTTTACAAAATACAAAGTCTACGTCATAAAACAATAAGAATTGACATCTAATTTTGATGAATTATCTTACATCATGAACTAAATTATTATAAAATTGAAGATATATGGACTAAATCATGACAAACCAATGTCTAAGGATTAAATTGTTACTTTCATAAAAGTTTAGAAAGCAAAAATATTTTTTAACCAATTTTTAAATTGATCAGTTAGACTCTAAATGTATGAAATTGTTGCAATTAAACTCTTGAAAATTGCTGGGAAACCCCTGATACATAAGTAGTATTGTTCCAGTCAAAGCCAAATTGTTACTACAACAAAACAATTCTTTACACCAATTTTCTTCTTTTATAAAATCAAGATAGCATTTCAATATTGATCTCACAAGAAAATTTTATTTTAATGATTAATCATATACTTTTCAAAATTTATAGAGTCTAAAAAGGATCTAAGTTATAATAATTTTATAACTTAAGGGTGTCATTGTAACAATTCATATAGTTTAGTGGTGATTTTTGAAAATTTTTTCATGAATTTATATTATTTTGGTTTGTTTTTCATGAACTCAAAACTTCCAAAAAAAAAAAAATCATTTTGGTCATTCTCCTAAAATTAGGATCGAAGTGAATCGTATATAATCAATTATCACAAAAGTCGAAATGGACTCAATTTTGAAAATTAGTAAGAAAAATCATGTGTTGTGTTATTTTGTGTTAGGGTAGTACTCTTACATCTAGTTGATACACTACTTGATCAATTTCCTTGTAATGTAAGTGACTTCAATGAATGATATACTAGAAGGTGTTTGGTCATGTGCTAGAGGATGTGTGGGGCATCATCTATATGTAGGTGTATAGAGTTTTGGATGGAGACCATATAAAAGTAGATGAAACCTCAATTTTTTGGATGGAGACCATATAAAAGTAGATGAAACCTCAATTTAAACTCTCATTTTAGGCATTGATGAATAAAATCGAGATCTATAGCTATAGGAAAACGAGGAATCTAATCTTCTACTCTATAATGGAGGTCTCTAGCCAAATGTTAATAACATCTATGACAATCTAGCAAGAGTTTATGCATATTATGAATATCATCTTTTTAGCCTTTTAATGCAAGAAAATTGGTTCTTAGGTGGTCCTTTATTTGAAGGAAAGATTATTAAGAATGCAGTCAAAATCCCACATTGGCTAGATAAAGAAAAGATCATAGGTTTATGAGAGATAACAACTATCTCCAATAGTATAAGACCTTTTTGGGTGAAACCAAAAGCAAAGCTGTAAGACCTTATGTCCAAAGTAGACATTATATTATCATATCATTATTTAGATATTTGGAAGTTTCATTGTCCTTGAGAAGTAGTACCAGAGCAAGCCCTGACATAGCCATATCGATAGAATCTTTGAATGCCAAACAAAGAAGGCTGATGTCCAAAGTATACATACCATTATGGAGAGATCCATTCTCTCTAATAATCTCATCATCTACCTTAACAAATAGAAGACGTTAAACTCAACCTTCATATATGTCGTCTATTAGCACAAAGTAGCAATTAAAATAGAAGAATTTACACTCAACCACTTCTTGAAGCTCTAAACATGAACACGAGAACTCTAATACTCAACCTTCTTGTATGTCTTAAGAGTTTGCTTCCAATAAGTTAAGAATTATTGAATTAAGTATGCGTGTGAACAACCAATACAATCAAAATTCATCCAAGATTAACTCATAAAAGACAAAATGGACACAAGAATTAACAAAATAATGATCATCTTGATTTACAGATGAGGTGCAGCGTATAAAATCCCATGCACCTCCACCTTCATTTACTGTGGACAGTTGCTGTGAATACAGAAAGAAAATAACCTGTAAAGAAGTTACAGACAAGTCACAGACAAGATCTTACATTTAGCTTTTTGTTCTAAAGCTCCTACCAAATTTGGTATACCAAAAATGAACTCTACATTCCTCACTATAATACATATTTCAAATTGAAAGCAGACTTTCCCGTGCACTGCAATCAAACTGGAGCAGGACTTTGCTCAAGGAGTTCTTTCCCTGTAATGCCATCCTTCAAGGTTTTGAAGTAAACATTGTAGTCTTTTTCTGGGGGTGGATTCTCAGGGTCCACAGTGAATGGCTCGCTAAATGGAATCACACTTTTAACCTGCAAGAGAATAATGATATCACTGAGAACTTTAATGCTTTTAGTCCACATTTTGTAACTAAACACGATCATCTATATAATCAAATCCCCAGGTTCAGTATTCTGCCTTTTTTTGTGGTCATTCAGCTTCAGTCCAATCAGTAAAGCTAAAGATTCTTACCTGCATGCCCTGCCATTGCACTTTATCTTCTTTTACCAGTGCGTGTAGGGGCTGGGGGGAGGGGGGATTCTTGATCTTTTGGTTTTTTATTGTTTTCTTTGGACTTAGGAACAAACAATCTTTAGACATGTGATCACTTTAAAAATATTGGGTGAAAATGCTTTTTTATAATTCGTTTATGGTCCATGAGATAAGGAGCATCAGGAATTTTCTCTACTTATGAAGGACAAACAAGTATATAAACCTGCATTTCAATTCTACAACTACATCATAACATGGAGTTTCATTTCAAAACTAATTTGTGATGGAAGGAGTAACTCATCTATCTTATAAATATCGTTGAGATCTCTTAAATTTTCCAATGCAGGGTCCTTAAGCTATAATCTTCTACAGGGGTAAGGTCAAGAAGTTGGAGAATACTTATGTGTGGAGAATTATTCTATCTGTCTTCATTTTTCGAGAAGTTCCATTTAGTTTACTGCCCATAGAACCATGACATAAAAGTTGAAACAGCCATGGAAGATAACAATGAATGAGATATTAAATAGATCATGAATGGAGGCAAATAGATTATTTTACCACATAAGAAAATAAAATATAAATAAAGAGGGAAGGAGGGAATTGCCTCAAACGTTTTGTCACATGCGTGTGGACTTTCCAAAGCAGCAATACAAATACGAGCAATTTCTTCCCTCGATACCTTACCCTATGTTTAGAAAAGGAAAGAATACCATCACAAGAAATCTATGTCAATTTGAAAACCAGAACTGAAGTTAAAAAGTGTCTGATTCATCGTAATATGATAGAACTTGAACATATTGAAAGATAAACAATAACGAAAATATAAGATAAACCAAGTGTTCGAGGTACTTGAATCCTCCCAATCTTGAGATACTCGCAAGTCCTACTTCATATTCCTAAATATTGCTTACCCCCTCCTTCCCTACCCACTATAATTATAACCAAGCTTCCCTAATAAACTACTAACCAATTACTAATATTCCCTTAATATCCCTCTAATACTAGTCCTATCATAACCTTCTGTTGGAGTATGTAGGAACAGCTGATAAATGTATATTTCATTGATATGTATGTCCAAAATCTAAACGTTATACATCAGTTGTTGTGGTACCGTTATATCATCTCCTTGATCAAAAATGAGATCTGCACCAGCAGGCTCCTCTGTTAACGCGCAAGGTCTTATTATTGCATAAGGAATTCCACTTTCCCGAATTAAGTCCTCTCCCTGTAGAGGAAATGGCCAATATTGAAATGAAATGGAACAAAAAAAGTAATATGTGAAAGTTGAATCATCTGACGAATTCTAGAAGATTGTATGAATAGAATTAAGTCTTAAACCTTTAATTTGAATGTAAGAATAAAATCCAATTCTTTATTCAATCGGACAGCAGGAGGTTGTTTGCTGAGATCAAGCCCAGGCCTATCAGGTCGTGTAACTCCAGCAGAACTCACATGGACAAACCTACAGTAGACAAAAAGAGAAGAGGAACTGTATAAGAAAATTGGAAAGAGATCAAAATCAGCTGAGTCCTAAAAGATTGTATTTTTGGTAAACCTGGGAGTTATAGGATCTTTTATATAAGCCCTTATACTTGATAAAGGAAGTTGAAATGGACCTTCAACAAAAGTTGGGTTGAGTTTCCCATCATATTCAAATTTGCTAAACATGAGCTGCATATGATTATCAGTTCATCAGAAGCACATGTCAAAAAGACCATGCTAGGGAAAAAATGAGAATGAACTAAAAGAAAAGGAATCTTGCCTGCAGTGACACAATATTCGTAGGGTCAAAAGGTGGGGCATCTGTGACAGTTCGAGCTCGAAAGATTGGCCTCAAAGAGGTAAATGGCACACGAACCTGAATATTTGAGGTAAAAGAAATATAATCAGCCAGTTCGATTAATCACTAAAAATAAAATAAGGTTGGATGGTGTTACTCACTGACTGCCATTGGCCTTTTGCAGTGTCAAAGCCGGCTGTATAACCAACAGTATCCCAATCTGTGCTGGTCCGCACAATCAGTTTATACCGACGTCCATCGCCTTTGAGACGCAACTCCAATCCATCATAAGCAGAAAGATCTTCTGGTACAGAAAAATTCTGTAAAAACACAAAACACGAGGAACTATGACATTAGATTAGGGGATGTAAAGGTGCAACCTCTTTGTTTTAAAAGACTATGAGAAGAAACAAAAGGAAGAGAAAATGATCGACTGAAGGACAAGCTTATGAAGCAAGAATTAATTCCCGTTCATAATAAGCATAAAGACAAAAAAGAAAAAAAGAGGATCATGATTTGAGGGTTGGTCATTCATACTAATACAACAGAAAAACAAAGTGATGCAATTCAAATTTGGAAACATAATATTACTTCAAATGCTACTCAAAACGAAAATCTACCTTTTCGTGATGATGATAAAAAAAACAGTTCTACAATTTATCATTAATTCCTGAGTTAATAGACTTGTTTTTAATTTAGTTGTTTTCATAATCCATGACTTAAGAATGACCGTCAAGCATTCTGTACGGAAAAGACCACTACAATTAGTTATAGACATCTGACAATGTAAGGCATAGACAAAGGAAATATTCAAAATATATAAATTACCCTTGTCCGAACACTAGTAAAGCCACCATTGTTTGCAGTTGAAACAACACCTGAAGCAGATGCATCCAAACTTAGATTCTTGATCACAATGTGTTCATTCTATTAACAGTGAGGTAACCTTGAGCTGGTACACTGTCTAAAGACTTAAAGGAAGAAACCTTTAAAAACTCCAGTTGGTCCACCATTTTCACCACCTTTCATGTCGATTTGAAATGAACTTTCACTCACTCCACCCATTACCACATCGTCTAAAGCACCCCAAGGAATTTCTTTGAGATTGTTTCCTGCAAATTATGAAGTGAAAACTCAATTACTCCTGGAACATGGTTCTCGCCTTGTATACATGATTGCGTCATCACGGTTGCTGAAATCATCTCTGTGTCTTGTCCCTTGGTCTCACAATCTTGGGATCAAATTTTCCTCTTTTTAACCAACAGTTGCCCCTTCCCTGAGTTGTAACTTGTAAGAAATCTCTTTCATTGTGATGTGTTTCCTAAGACTTCTTAGGATCAGTTTAAATTATATGATTAAATAGCCCGTTTAAATTAATGTGGGGCCCAAGCCCGAAACAAAAGGAAAAACCCGATTCACCCAAAAATTTGGAGGGATAAAAATGGCATTCCCCACCTCTTCAAGAGGAATCAATCAATAGACCTAACTTCTAATTTTAAGGTGGACTCAAATTGAGAATCATTCTAACTTGGAAGCAACAAAAATGAGGGAAAATAAATCCTTACAATTAAATTACCTATGAATGAACATGGCCCAAAGGAAATTAATCCATGGATTGTTACCTTATTTTGTGATGGAGCAGACAAATAAGGATTGGAATAAGGTGGTATGAAATTGACAAATAAAGAAAGCAAGATAACGTAAACAATAAATATCAACACAGAGATTTATGTGGTTCACTAACAGTGTGTTAGCTACGTCTACGGGCAAAGAGAGAGACCGGTTTATTATTAGAGAAAAATATCAAATAATACAGATTGCAGAAATGTTACTAGACCCCATGCTTGGTCATTCAAAGCGTCAGCTAGCAGATTCAAGGCATTTTAACATAGAATTGGAGGAATCATCCATAAAAGTATACAACGGAAATCAAGGAAAATGACGCTCAGGTTTCAATTTTCAATGTCAATATATAAGCTGCCCTAATTGTAATACATCTTTCATTGTTGATTTATGTAAACATTTTATTTTTATTTGGTTTTATTTACTGTAATTATTTTGTAGAATTCTTTCCTTCTTTGTCAATATTTTCATTATTTCATTTACTCTGTATTCTATTTAAATTAGGGCTTTATACCCTTGTAATTAGAAGAAAAAAGTGAGAAATATTTTCACATGGTATCAGAGCATCAAACAAAAAAACCCCAACCCTAATTTTAGTACCACCACCGTCGTAACCAGCCTCAACCGTCGACGCTACTACCATGGGAAATTTGTACGGATGACCCAAAAATTGAGCCCAAAATATCAAATGACCCATTTTTAAAATATAATGTCAATTGACCCTCTGCTGACATCATCGTCATACCAAATTACATAAATTGCCCTTACTTCTTCGTCTTCTTACCTTTTTGCTAAGAACCCACCAAAACTTTTTCTATTCTTCATTCAAATTTTCCAAGGCTAATGGCTTCGTATTGATCATAAACGAAAAAATTATTTCTAGCTTGCAAACGATTCTACTGCCGCCGACAAATCGAATCTGATCGGTAAATCTTTCAATATGTGCTTGAAAATGTCTTACACTGATCGGTAATGGGGCTTTGTGGGTCGTTCTGGGTTTAGAAATACACTGATATGGTTTTTTTATTTGTTTTTTTTGTTTTCGATGTGTTCTGTGGTTGAAGACGAGTAGAAAGAGTTTGTGAGCGAGATAAGTGAGAGTAAAATCGGTAGAGCAACACCGGAGAGAGCAAATGTGAGCGAGATAAGTGAACCTATGGTTTTTTTATTTGTTTTTCTGGTTTTCGATGTGTTATGTGGTTGAAGACGAGTAAAAAGAGAGAATGTGAGGGAGATAAGTGAGAGCGACACCGGAGAGAGCGATACTGGAGAGAGCGATACCAGAGAGAGCGACACCGGCGAGAGCGAGTCTAGCGAGATTTAAATAGAATGTTGTTTTACATTTTTTTTTTCCTAAAGGAGTTTACTAATTGAATTTTTATTTCATGCATGAGTGATTTAAAATGGCTACACATTTCAGAATAGCCGAAGCCTACCGATTTCCCAGTCAAGTAACCAACTTGGCCTACATTGCTAATGCAAACAAGATTGTGAAAGAGAAACTCACGCCAACGCAGTTGCACATGTTTAAGAGAACAGTTTTTGGGCGATTTGTAGACGTTGATATGGTGTTTAACAGCCCAATTGTCCATCACATGTTGCTTAGAGAAGTGAAGAGCATAAGATCAGACTCAATGTCATTCTCTGTCTGTGGGAAGATTGTCACTTTTTCGAAGGATGACTTTTTGTTGATGACTGGTTTGTGGCAATCCCCAACAGCAGTCCTCATATGAACTTGCTATCAAGTATTTTGGTAATCGAGTGACGAAGGACACTTTACACCTCCGTCAACTTGAAGAAAAATACAAGGACTTACAGTTTGAAAATGATGATGATATTGTGAAGATCAACCTAGTTTACTATACTGAGGTCGCAATGATGGGGAAAAGCAAACAGAAAAATGCAATCGACCTCAAACGTTTCAAGGACGTTCAAAACTTGAGCACTACAATAGTCTTGATTGGGGTACCATTATATGGGAGAGGACATTGGATGCCCTAAAGACTGCGTTGAATGATAAAAGCAGTCTATACAAGACGAAGGTCAAAGCAAATAAAAACTACGTTGTGAAGTACTCCTTACGTGGATTTCCACAAGCGTTCCAGATAAATTTGATTAACATAATAATCGTGTTGTTTGATCTAACGTTACTATTGTTCTTAATATATTTTAAATTTTATTTAGGTATGGACATACGAGATCCTAGCTTCATCGATAGCTGGGAACATTGCGGAGTGAAGGAGCAAGGTGGCTTTGCCCCGCATATTACGATGGTCATGCTCACACTCAGTGTCCTTCAAAGTACTCGAGAGAGAGATATTCGAGTCTAACAATGTACGTTTACTCTATACATAATATGTTTATCTGGTTGTTAAATTGACACTAACCAGTTTACTGGGTTGTTATGCAGATAAAGGTTAAAGAGGGCACTATCATGTCAGATGCTGAAAGGGAGTTTCGGGATACCCCAGTGAAATGACGACCTATATTTGAGCTAGGTGTGGATGATGATAGTTCTGAAAGTGGCAATAGGTCGACGAGTGAAGGGGGTAATCCTGAAAGTGAAAGTGACAGTGATGATCATCGTGGAGATGACAATGATAAGGTTGTCAGGGTGGAGGGAGGGGATGAACCCGAGCATTCTGAGCACGAAGATGCTGAATATGGAAGGGTGGAAGGAGGGACATACACACCTAGTAATGATATGTTCCATGATATGATGGGGGATGTACGCGAGGAGGACGAGTTGAACCAAGTTGATGTCTATCTTGCGGACTCCGGTACAGAACGACCTGTGGATGAGGAGTGTCCTGAGTATGCTGCCTGCCACAGGGAGGGAGCCAATCCCGACGAGTCTATTTATTCGTACCTGCGGTCCATTGACAGCTCACTATCGAGATTGGATGGTCGTATATCGGGTTTAGATAGTCGTGTATCCAGTATGGAGGAAAACATGACTGACATGAAAGGGCAATTGTCGGGCATCCTGTCATTGTTGCAGTCTATGTGCAAGGTTTGCATCATTTTATGTCTTTATGTGTTTAGTTTTTACATGTTTGTGAACTCACCATTTTACTTTACTAATTGAAGGGTTCCATGGTGAATGAGGAGACGACCAGGTCACCCATCCCATCTCGGGATCCCGATACGACTGCGATCTGTCTCTTATACACATCTAGATGTGTATAAGAGACAGCCCCTCTACAGCCCGATACCACCACTTCACCTACTCCCACCCCCCCTGTACAGCCCGATACCACCACTGCCACGACATCACCAATTGACGTCGAACCTATACAGGCCGACGTCCCATAAACAAAGCCCAACATGTCTGCCTTACTCACCATGCCACATACAGAGGCTAGCATGTCTGGCATCCCAGAAGCCGACACTTCTGGGATTGTTACGACCACAGAAGGAGTTCCACTGGTGAGTAATTTATTGATCAGTAATCTTTGTTTATATTTTTATATTTCTTGATGAGTAACGTTTCATTATCTGTTTATGTAGGAATCTCGAAGAATTAGTCGTAAGAGAAAACCTGTTGATAAATATACACCCCCAGCCCAAGTAAAGAAGAAAAGTGTGGTTAAACATCCTCTCCCAGGTGTGGCTACGTCAATATCCAGATCGATCGTCACATATAACGTAGCACACAATGTTCCACACAATATCCTAACAGAAATGATTGGCTGGATCTCGGATGACAATACAGACAACGAGGTTCGAGAGAACTCCTTTAAACTACTCGCCAAGCAATTCTTCAAGGAATTGATTATCCCGAATTCGTTGGTCGAGTGCGATGTAAGTGTCCTAGTCTTTACGTCTTTACGTGTTGGCTATCTTGTACTTTTACTGACATATTAATTTTTCGGCAGACCATAAATACTTTATTTTATTTTATGAAAGATAAATTTTATACCAGCCCCGACATGTGCATGCACAAGTTCACCATCTTGCCAATTGGTGTAATGGTAAATTTTGATATTTCGTTTCTTAACTTCTCATTTTGTTAAGTTTCCTAGTCTTTACTTCTTTACTTAACTTCTCATTTTATTTGACAGAGTCACCTTAATGCTCGTGGCGGGGTATTTAAACGAATAAATAATAAGTCACTTCTGGAGGCTGCCTTAGCATGGGAAGATGAAGACACGTATAAGGACTACGTCACCGGTAAATTCGATGTCAAATGGGCAAATGTGGATTTCGTTTATACGGCGAAGAATATCAGTGACTGGTCCTTGCAATGAACATTAACAGAGGCCACATATTCGTGTTCGATTCACTTCTGTCATACACACCAATGACAAAGCTGGTGAATTGGCTAGAGCCATTGACGATCACAGTACCATCCCTACTTCACTACTGTGACGTGGATCGATCGAAGTCGGACCTATCCACAACCCGTTGGAAAATCTCGAGACCTATGAACGTCGACATACAACACGGGTCGCTTGATTGTGGCATCTTCGCAATCAAACTACTGGAACACCTGGTGACTGGTGTTGATCCATCCGTAATCACTCAGGAGAAGATGAGTGAATATAGGATGCAATTAGCGTGTCAACTATGGGCAAACACTCCATATTTTTTATATGTATAGAACATGTATTTTTTATGTATGTAAAAACATTCATTTCTTTTTTATGTATGTAAAAACATTCATTTCTTTTTTATATATGTAAAAACATTCATTGTATAATTGAACATATATTTTTTATGAAAGTTCAAAGTTCAAAGTTCAATATCAGAATTTTATTAGAACATGCATAATTGAGATTAGAACATTATATGGTTCAAGGTTCAAAGTTCAAAGATTGAAAGAGCGAGATGTTCAGAGAGAGCGAGATGTTCAGAGAGAGCGAGATTCATGGATAGCGAGATTGTGAGAGAGAGCGAGATTGTGAGAAATCCAAACGATCGTTTAGTTATTAGTGTACGATTGTTTAGCTTTACTATACGATCATCTAGACAAATACAAACGATCGTTTAGTTATTAGTGTACGATCGTTTAATTTACCAGCGCTCCCAAAGTTAAACGATCGTTTAGCTTTACTATACGATCATCTAGACAAATCCAAACGATCGTTTAACATTTAGTTTACCGACGCTCCCAGAGTTAAACGATCATTTAGCTTTACTATACGATCGTCTAGACAAATCCAAACGATCATTTAGTTATTAGTGTATGATCGTGTACCTTTACTAAGCAATGAAGCCTGAAGTATACGATCATTTAGCACGCTCCGCATAGGTAGTAACTAAGTGAGAGAGCGAGATTGAGAGAGAGCGAGATCATGAGAAAGAGTGAGATTGTGAAAGAGAGTGAGATTGAGAGAGTATTTATTATCCATTTTTGTTACAAGTATGAAGATTGAGAGAGTATGAAATTATTGTTTTTTGTTACAAGTATGAAGATTGAGAGAGTATGAAGTTATTGTTTTTTGTTACAAGTATGAANAAGTATGAAGATTGAGAGAGTATGAAGTTATTGTTTTTTGTTACAAGTATGAAGATTGAGAGAGTATGAAGTTAGTGTTTTTTGTTACAAGTATGAAGATAGAGAGAGTATGAAGTTATTGTTTTTTGTTATAAGTATGAAGATTGAGAGAGTATGAAGTTATCCATTTTTGTTACAAGTATGAAGACTGAGAAAGTATGAAAATGGAGAAAGTATGAAGATTGAGAGAGTATGAATGTTGCTATTATATAAATACTCCAGCTTGTTATTGTTTTTTGTTTACAAGATGAAAGAATGAAGTATGAAGTATGAAAAAGTATGAAGTATGTTACAAGTATGACGTATGAAAAAATGATCAATGGTATTTATAACTAAACTGGATGAGGGGTGTTTGTGTCTCGGTCTCTGGCATTTTCGGCACGTCGCACGGTTGTAAGCGGTTCAGTACAATTTTGGCAGTTATGTCCATAATTCCCACATCGACCACATTTCATTTATCTACAAAATTCTCTTCTGGATGGTATTCTTCTCACTCTCCGTCGCCCAGCTTGTGGCACAAACTTCAAAGGAAGGATAATCTTTTATACATGAGAATGTCTTTTCCATTCAGATATATGACCAAGTGGATTTATAGGCTCCGCATACGCAGTCATTAGAGAGTCCACTGTATAAAATCGATTGCAAAGACTGTGGATGGATATATTTCTTTCCTTGGCAGCAACAATTGCATGGGAATACAAGATACCAAGTGAGTCAAATTCCTTACACGTGCATTCTTTCGTGTGAAGATTGACAATACCGTCCAATCGATTATCTCGCACGTGTACCCGATAACAATCAATAGGCTCCACCCGATATCGTCTGCCCTTATCGGCTTCACTTGCCAATCGGGTTTCACAGTAGTCAGAGTGCAATGTCGTTCGAGATGCCCAATAATTCCTCCGTTCGTAGAACCACGATTGGAGCATTCCTCTAACATGTTCAATCAAGCATACTATGGGCATTAGTCGATACTCTTTAATTAAGGAATTGAAACACTCTGCACTGTTGAATGTCATGTTATCATATCTTCGTTCTATTTGGTAAACTCGTGCCCACCTTTGAAGACCGATGTCTTCCAAATATTTCGTGACAGCACCATCTCTAAAACTACGGAGTTCGTCCCATTTTGTCTGGAACTCTGTCATGCGAAATGCCCTTGCTGGATCTCTAAATATCTCAACAACCGTGCTATCCTTAAAATTTGTAACCAGATTCTGTTCTATATGTCATGTGCACAATCCATGAAATGC
Organism: Benincasa hispida; assembly: GCF_009727055.1. Lineage (NCBI taxonomy): Eukaryota > Viridiplantae > Streptophyta > Magnoliopsida > Cucurbitales > Cucurbitaceae > Benincasa > Benincasa hispida. The sequence goes on along the minus strand of NC_052356.1, from coordinate 61,816,426 downwards.
TGTGGGAAAAAATGTACGAATAGCATTGCCGATAGATACCATCCGATCAGACACAAACACCAAATTATCGGGTTCTCCGATACTTCATTTCAAGTTTGACATAAACCATTTCTATGATCGATTGGTTTCATTGTCCACTATTGCATATGCTAGTGGGTATAATTGATTGTTTCCGTCCATAGAAACCGCAACTAACATGATGCCTTTGTATTTTCCTTTCAAGTGCGACCCATCAACAATAATACAGGCCGACAGCTTGCAAAACCTCTAATACAAGACCCTAATGCCATAAACATGTACTTGAAATGCACCTCATCTTCAAATTTGATCTCAAAGACTGTACCCGGATTCTCTATTTTTAACGCTTCTCCATAAGCATGTAGTGTGGAGTATGATTATTCTGGAGTACCTCTAGTGAGATCATACGCAACTTCCCTTGCACGCCACGCTTTATCATAACTTATGTTCACGTCATAATCTCTCCTCATATCCTCAACGATATGACAAGGTTTATAAATACGTCTTATGCCCATGAACTTATCGTTGATGAGTTGACCAACAACTGTAGCAGTTGCTTGTCTATGGTCATTATTCAAAATTCCTATGGAATATGTGTGCGAACTGCAGTACTTTGTGATCTTGAATATATCAGACTCTTCCATTTTGACTGCACGAAGGCTCCACTTATATGTCTCCCCAATGCATTTGACAGTGAACAGAGATTTGGTTGATTTTCTGACCTTAAATTCAAAATTTATGTTGATAGACAGAATAGATAATCTCATTTTCAAGTTCTTTTTGCTCAAAAATAGTTGACCAACTTTAACGTTCTTTATCCCAAATGAAGAGGTGTCAGGCATAATCAACTTTGTCCTATGACTTGAAGACACAGATGGTGGAACCACTAAAGTTGCTGTAGAACGATGCACATCTCCATGATCACGATACATTTCATTCAATCCTACTGGTTGTTCATTCACATCCACATCCACTGAAGGACCACAATCCATATAATCGAATGTTGATGGTACAGTGTTGGTAGACAATGGAATATCAGTGTCGGTAGACAATGGAATATCATCCTTTTCCCGACAAAACTGATATGATTCCTCGTATTGTCTGTCCACAGCCGTATCATCATAACTCACATTTCCAAACCCCATTCCAACCCTTTCGTCCTGTTTAGACTTCAACGTTACAGCTATCTGAAGTCTACTAAGCTCTTCTCACAAAAGAAGGAAATGAACATCATCATCGTCCATTATGCATTGTGGAGGGGCTTCAAATTCAAGATTATATTTAACTTTCCAGATAAGATCAAACTCTGAAGAACTGACTTTTATAGCCCTATAAATGCGAGATTTAAGTTCTTCATAATTCAATGTAGGGGGCACAACGATTCCTTTTAACTGTCCCCCAATATACGAACTTTCATTCTCATCCCAATCACCTCCAAATCGAATAAATAGACATTTTTCTGTCATCCTATAAAGCAAGAGAACATTTGTCATTAAGTTTTACAAGCAATTGAAGTGTACTCTCGCTCTCTCTCAAAATCTCGCTCTCTCAAAATCTCGCTCTCACTCTCGCTCTCTCAATCTCGCTCAAAATCTCGCTCTCTCTTACTCTTCCTCTTTCTTACTCTCTCCCAATACAAAATTTCATAATGCTACCTTTCCAAAAATAACACATCAAAAATAATTAAACAGACTCAAAATAATTCACCTTTCTGAAAAAACTGTTCCTTTTTTAGAAAGCCTCGTCTTGGAAACCCCCGTTCGAAAAATCTCCGTTCAACAAAACACCGTCGAAAATCAAAGAAGTAATCACCTGGAGTTTAGAGTTCATTGAAATCACCATTGTATTGTGTTTAGGTATTATTGATTTGATTTGAGGCTTTCGTCATAACATTTTATCAAATCAACAGTACACTGACGAGCAATCACATCAAACCACGGAATTTCAAGCGAGAGCAAGAGCGTTTAATTAGACGAGAGCGAGATTTGCCTCGTGAGGCCGGTGTAAGGGCAATTTACGTAATTTGGTATGACGATGATGTCAGCAGAGGGTCAACTGACATAATTTTTTAAAAATGGGTCATTTGACATTTTGGGTCATCCGTACAAATTTCCCTACTACCATACCCAACCCAACCCCTACCACCGTCGTCGTGACACTGCCGTACCTAGCCCCCACCATCGTCGTCACAAGTTGTCGCCATTTCCGCACGTTAGCACCGATCGACACGTTTCCTTTGATCAAATCTGCGTGTTTCCATCGATCCGAGTAGATCTAATCCACGCGTTTTTGTCAATCCGAGTAGATTTGATCCGGTCCGAGCAGCACTGCCGCCGCTTACAACCTCTTGGCTAAAGATTACCTCTTTCCCCGCCTTTTGGCTAAAGTTTGACCAACTTCCCTAGCTGAATAGAAGAAAGGGGTTTCCATCCAAGGTTTAGTATCCTCTGGGTGCTATCGTTGATGTTGATCGTATCCCATTAAGTACTATAAACGAAAGGCAAGGTTTTTCTATCAATCTCCTGGCCGTGACTAAAAAGGGCTTGTGTTCAACTCCGCGGGTTGGCTGGTTGGAAGGGATTGCTTTTTGTCGTTTGTTTTTCCCTTTGAGATCTTCTCCCGCGTGTTTCTGCCGATTTCTATTTCGATCCGTGTGTTTCTGCCGATTTTACCGTCGATTCTTGCTCGTTTTCTCCCGCGATTTCATCCCAAATCTGCTCGCCGATGCCACCGAACCTTCCTTATCTCTTCTGCTATTGTCAATAGGTTTTCTGGCCACATCCTCTCAGATCTGGTCTTCCCATTCACGAGTATCCTTGTTCTCTTCTGGTGAGGCTGCTGCATTTGTGAGTTATTTTTGTTTTTAACTCGTTTTTTTGGTTAGTAGTGTTCTTAAGATCCAGTTGTACACATCATGTCCGATAAAAAATCATCGATGGCCAAAGTTTCCAACAATCGTCAACTTCCAAATGTCCAAATCACCACAATTCGACTTCATGGGGACAACTTCCTCAATTGGTCCCAAAGCGTTCGGATGTATATTCGTGGACAAGGGAAGATTGGGTATCTTACTGGTGAAAATAAGGCACCGACCAAGATGGATCCATTGTTTGCTACTTGAGATGCTGAAAATTCCATTATCATGACATGGTTGGTCAATTCCATGAATGAGGAAATATGTTCCAACTACATGTGTTATTTTACCGCAAAGGACTTATGGAACAATGTCAACCAAATGTATTCAGACTTTGACAATCAGTCACGAGTACTGGAGTTGAACCTCAAGCTAGGTGATATCCGACAAGGAGGAGATACAGTTACACAGTATTTTCATAAGCTGACAAGAATTTGGCAAGATTTAGATCTTTTTGAAAGTTATGAATGGGAATCGACAAAGGATCAAGCACACTACAAGAAGGTGGTGGAGGACAGTCATGTTTACAAATCTCTCACTGGTCTCAATGATGAATTTGATGATGTTAGAAGTAGAGTGTCTAGTAGAAAACCTCTTTCCTCCATCAATGAAGCTTTTTCTGAGGTTCATAGGGAGGAAAGTCATCGAAGTGTTATGTTAGGCAAGAAAAGCACAGACTCTGTAGAGACATCTGCCTTGATGACTACTGCCAATAAGGCTTCTCTACCACCAAACAAACCCCGAGTATGGTGTGATCATTGTAACAAACCTCGCCATACTCGTGAGACCTGTTGGAAAATCCATGGAAAGCCTACAAACTTGAAGAACAACAAGCCAAGTGATAAAGGTAACAATCAATCCGCACCTCCCATTGCTAATAGTGCCGACCCCAATCCATTTAGTAAAAAGCAAGTTGATCAACTCCTGAGGCTATTAAAAGTCAATTGGCCATCGGGTAATCCTAGTACTTCCATGGCACAAATAGGTAGTTGTCCTCGAGCTTTTTCTTGTCTTAATTCATCTCCTTGGATCATAGATTCTGGAGTTTCAGACCATATGACTAGTACATCTCACTTTTTTTATTCATATTCCCCTCTGTATAGCATTGAGAAAATTCGACTTGCAGATGGTAGTTTCAATTCTATTGCAGGTAAAGGAACTATTCGTCTGATAGAAAAAATTACATTATACTCTGTGCTCCATGTCCCTAAATAAGCTTGTAATTTATTATCTGTGAGTAAACTTTCTAAAGACACTAACTGCAGTATCATTTTCTCTACAACTCACTATTGGTTCAGGATTAAGACTCGGGGGGAGATGATTGGACGTGCTAGTCTACTTGATGGTCTTTACTACTTTGATGACTTTCCGACTAGTGATAAAAAAGTTCAGGGCTTAAGTTGTGTTAGTTCTCCCTCTGTTCAAGAATCAATTATGTTATGGCATTTTAGATTAGGACATCCCAGTTTTTTCTATTTGAAGTTTTTGTTACCAAACTTATTTAAAGGAATTGATTGTTCAAATTTTCAATGTGAAAGTTGTACTTTGCTAAAAATCATCGGATCACATATTTACCAAAACCTTACAAGGCCTCTAAACCGTTTTACTTAATCCATAGTGATGTTGGGGATCCCTCAAAAGTTTTGACACAGTGGGAAATGTTGGTCTATTACATTTATTGATGATCACACTTGATTAACGTGGGTTTACTTGTTTACAAAAAAGTCTGAGGTCAAAGATATCTTTGTTCTCTTTTATAACATGGTTGAAAATCAATTTCAAACTAAACTAAGCATTCTACACTTTGATAATGAGACCGAATACTTCAATGACTTTTTAGTTGATTTCTTTAAGGAAAAGGGTATTTCTCACCAGTCCACTTGTTGTGATACTCCCCAACAAAATGGTATTGTTGAATGGAAAAATAGGCATTTACTTGATGTTGCTCGTGCTATTATGTTTTATATGCATGTTCCTTAATATTTGTGGGGCGATGCAGTTCTCACGACTGCCTATCTTATAAATCGAATGTCTTCTAAAATCTTTGATTTTAAAACACCTTTAAATCAATTTAAGAATTTTTTTTCCTACTGTTGTTTGTGGTATGATTTACCACTTAAAGTCTTTGGGTGTACTGCTTATGCTCATATCCCCCATTTTTCTCGGTCTAAACTTGATCCTAGAGCTCTTAAATGTATTTTCCTTAGATATGCCTCTGATAAAAAGGGATATAAGTGTTTTAACCCTCTCGCTAGAAAATATATTGAAAGTATGGATGTGTTGTTTTTGGAAAACAAATCTTTTTTTTTTTTTGACAAATTTCTCTTCAAGGGGAGATATCCAACTTAGAAGATAATTTTTGGGATACATCTCCACTTCCTTCTGTCATTTATCTCGAAAGTAGTAGTCTAATAATGCCAAACATGGGAAATTCAACTTCAGAAGAAGAAACACTTCGAAGAGATCTCATTGATTGACACCCTGAACTTCAAGTTTATACTAGAAAGGCAATAAATCAAAATAATCAAGATCAACGAGGCGACGTGCCACGAATTCAAGCAGATGCCCTGACGAATTATGCTAAAAATTCAGGTAATTCTCATTCTATTCCCATCTCCTCATCCACTCAAAATCCCTTGTCTGACCTTGACATTCCGATAGCCCATAGGAAAGGTATTCGTCGATGTACTAAATACCCTATTGCAAACTACCTCTCTTACCATAGACCGTCTGATGATTACAGAGCTTTCACCTCTAGAATAACAAATCTATTTGTGCCATGGAATATACAGGAAGCCTTGAATGATCTGAATTGGAACTTAGCAGTTATGGAAGAGATGAATGCTTTAGAAGAAAATGGCACGTGGGAAGTTGTTGAGCTTCCAAAAGATAAGAAGATAGTGGGATATAAATGGGTGTTCACTATAAAGTGCAAAGCTGATGGAAGCGTCGAAAGATACAAAGTGAGGCTGGTTGCTAAAGGTTTTATACAAACCTATGAGATTGATCATCATGAAACATTTATCCATGTTGCAAAAACCAATTCCATTAGTCTATCACAGTTAATTTTAAGTAGCATCTTTATCAACTTGATGTGAAAAATGTCTTCCTTAATGGTGAGCTTGAAGAAGAGGTATTTATGAATTTACCACCTGGTTTTGAAGCCAACCTTGGAACCAACAAAGTGTGCAAGTTAAAAAAATCTCTCTATGGCCTTAAGCAATCTCCTAGAGCGTGGTTTGGACGTTTTGAGAAAGCACTGACAAGTTATGGGTTCCGTCAGAGCCAAGCAAATCACACCATTTTCTAAAGACATACTAGTCATGATAAGATGGTTAGTTTAATAGTTTATGTTGATGATATCATTCTCACAGGTAATGATGATGATGAAGCTGAGATGAACAACTTGAAGGGCAAACTAGCTAATGAATTCCAAATTAAAGACCTATGACCCTTGAAATACTTCCTAGGGATGGAATTTGCTCAAAGAAAATATGTCGTTGATTTACTTGAATAGACGGGCTTACTTGGTTGTAGTACAATAGAAACTCCTATTGAGCCAAACATAAAATTGCAAGCTGCAAAGGATATAGAGATAAAAGACAAGGAGAAATATCAAAGATTCGTGGGAAAACTTATTTATCTATCTCATACTTGTCCAGATATGGCTTTTGTTATCAGTATGGTGAGTCAATTCATGCATGCCCCAAAGCCAACCCACTTTGAAGTTGTCTACAAAATTCTAAGATATTTGAAAGGGACTCCAGGAAAAGGGATACTATTTAAGAAGAATGGTCATTTATACGTGGAAATTTACATCGACGTTGATTGGGCAGGTAGTACCACATATAAGAGATCAACTTCTGACTATTGTTCCTTTGTTGGAGGCAATCTAGTTACGTGGCGAAGCAAAAAACAGTATGGTTGCTAGAAGTAGTGCCGAAGCAGAATTCAGGGTTTTAGCATATGGCATTTGTGAGGTATATGGATAAAAAGATTATTAGAAGAATTGAAATTTATCCGGGTAATGCCTATACGTACTGTGACAATAAGGCCACCGCCATTTCCATAGCACACAACCCGGTCCTACATGATAGGACAAAACATATAGAGGTTGATAAACACTTTATAAAGGAGAAGATTGATACTGGAATGATATGCACTACCTATCTCCCTACAACAGAGCAGATTCTTGATGTACTAATAAAGGAGCTTCCAAAATTACAATTCGACAGATTGATTAGCAAGCTGACAATGGAAGATATCTTTAAACCAACTTGAGGGGAGTGTTGATTTATGCAAATATTTTATTTTTATTTGGTTTTATTTGCTGTAATTATTTTGTAGGATTCTCTCCTTTTCTGTCAATATTTTCCTTATTTCATCTAGTCTGTATTCTATTTAAATTAGGGTTTTATACTCTTGTAATTAGAAGAAGAAAGTGAAAAATATTTTCACATTCTCATCTACAGATTGGAATAAAATTTTCCAGGTAGAAATGAAATACAATATGCTACAGCAGGTAGTTTTTTTCAATCAACGGTCCTAGACATTTGCCTTCCCCCAAAACTCTGTATAACTCACCTTTTTCTTTCCCTCTTTACTAGTAACCTCTCAATTTTTAATCTACATGTATCATCATATAGGACCTAGTGCCACACGGAAGAGAAAAGCAAATCACCGATAACTTGATAAAAGTGTACCTTCAAATCCAAAAAGTAGCTTCCCATTTCGGAGTCCAACACTAACCTTCACAGCATTGATCAAATTTCGCATTCCAATAAATTCCACCAATTCTGGTGAATCACCTTTGATCTGCATCAGTCAACCATAAAATTAATCTCGCCAGTAAGCAGTATTTCTTACGTTGTCTACAACACATGACCAAGTAAACTAAAATTTTCAGTTTCAACTCCCAAACCAAATTCGTTCAAATCTGACTCGGAGATTTAGCTTGTCACCTCAGGTTCAAAGAACTTGATTCCCTGCACCATATCAAAGATTGAATCAGCAAGCTGCTGCAGAGATATTGAATTGACTATAAATAAGAAGTTCCTGGAATTGACGAACAGCCAGCAAGTTCAAAATATTAATACTAATACTGGCATAGATTGAAGGTCAATAAACATACTTGGCTATACTTTGCTCTTTCTGGAGTGTCTCCTTCCTTTGGTCCAACAATGACGGAGACAGCATTAATTACTTTCCTCACTCCCTTAAAGTTCTCAGGTGCCAAAGTGCTCCCCTTTGTAACATCTCCAACAATCTGATATTCCAAGGTGAGGTAAATGATTTGGAGGTACTTGAAAGTTGAAACAAGTTCAAGCAGAACAGAGTTCTTATGCAGTGCATACCCTTCACAGTTCCAAAGAATGAGCAAACGACAATCAGAATGTGGTTTCTTAATAACATTATCTACCTATTGTGAAGTACTTACTAGTATACTTATTTCTATCTTTTTATATACCCACTCCTCCCAGATCTACTTCAGGGAGCATATTATATAGTCGTTTGGTTTTCAGATATGATTGGTTTAATGGCTAAAAGTTCACATCTAGCTAAATAAAGTGATGGTATACATCCAGGAACGGATTTAGTATGGGTCCGGAGAGGCTCGAGCCCCCCGTCAACTTTATGCTCTTTATAAAATATATATATAAAAGACTGACATAGTATCAAAACCACTAGCTAGTCTGGTGGTAAATTTGTCTTCCAGCCCACTTTAGACCTAGGTTCAAGCCTCAATTTTGGAAAATTTTGAAGTGTCAAATGATTAAGAATTAACGAGTCAACTTCCTAAGACATGTCTTTACATTTCTCTTCACACCATGCCCGATTAAGTTGGTTGATACAAACTTTCATTTTGCTCACTAGTTATCATCCATAATACATTTACAGTATCTTGCTAAAGTATTGATACAATACTAAATTTACCTTCACCCATCCGGTTTAATTTTTAGATTGATTGGTAATTTAAAATGATATCAGAGTAGAAGGTCATGTATTCAAACCCTTGTAATGTCATTTATGCTCCATTTAATATTGACTTATACTTCTTAGATCTTCCACAAATTTCAAGCCCACAAGTGGGGAGAAATTTTAGAATGTTATATTAAATTTACTTTCACTCATCAATTTAAGCTTTTAGGTTGATCAATGATTTAAGAATCTTCGATACAAGAAAACTGAAGTTACTATAAAGCGAAGAACAAAAGCATAGCCAAGAAATAAAAAAAGCATTTACAATGACTTTGATCGGTAAGTGGTGATTTAACTAACCAAGTCAATGTCTGGGCCTAACATCTTCCTTGCTTTCTCTTCATTTCTGACCTGAAAGATATGTCATGTTCATATACAATTAAAAACAAGTGTAAAAATAACTGTTGAAAAAAGAAAAAAGGAACTCATATATCATACTTTTTCTGTCTCTTCTCAAAAGTTCTACAAATAGCATGTAGTTTGAATTGATCAAAGCACAACAAGTGGAAAACTAATAAGCTGAAAGTGGAAAGACAAATATACCAAAGCTCGGACTGGCAACCCTTTTTTCCTCAGGATATCTACCACCCTTCTACCAACCCCACCCGTTGCTCCAGCTACGAGAATGAACCCAGAAGTTTCCATTTCTTCAACAGGTCTGCTTGGTGATGGACCCGACAGTTGAGCAATCAGAGACTCAAAAAACTTCACCAATAACCAACTCAAATTTCAGTCAATTGATCAGAGGAAAAAAAAAACAATAAAACCATGAAATTAAGAAGTTAATCCAACCTTGGCTGGAGATGGAGGTCCATTGAAAAAATACAATGTTCTCAAAAACCTACCAAAATCCCAAGCTTCCGCAGAAATGGGTTTTGTTGGGAGTCTCACTGAGCAGGACTTTGGGATGCTTAAGTGGAGAAGAGAATGGTTTCCGGGGAGAATTTGGAGAAATGGGTTCGCAAGTTGAGATGATAGGAAGAACTTCCTTCTACTAGTGGTAGTGGGTGATGATGTAGGACTCTGCAAAGGCAAAATCAAGTTGAATTAAAGAATAATTGACATGGGTTTATCAGCTTAAAGATGAATTTCCAGTTCTTCAAGTGTGATCACCTTCAGAAGGAGGGAAGAGGACGATGGAGAAGAAGAAACTTGGAGGCCAACGCAACAGATTTCCATTTTTCAAGCAAGAATGGAAGAGAGGAAAGTTGGAGAAACATGGATTCAAGTTTTGTTCCCTTGTTGTTGATATTTCAGAATTGGAAGCAAATACAGACCACAAAAACCGCCAACATTCAGACCATAAATTACTTGTAAATAGTTCCTACTATAAAGCCTATTTAGAAAAAATTTATCTTAAATAAAAATTAGAAAAATTATTTCAAATAGTAAAACGGTTAGAAAATATTTACAAGATATAATAAAATTTTAGAATTATCAATGATAAACGTTGATAGACGTTAATAGACTTTTATCCGTGTCTATCAGTGACATTAATAAAATTTGTTTAATTAATTGAAAATCAAATTAATTTCCAATTTTAATTACCTCAAAAGCCAAATAAAGTTGAACAAGAAACATGCTAAATGAATAGAGTTCATTGAGACATTTTCTTATGTCATTCATTACAAAAAAGGTAAGGATAATATGGTGGTTGATGCGTTGTCAAGAAGGTATGCATTGTTTTCTTTCCTTAGTGCAAAAATTCTTGGTTTTAAACACATAATTAATTTGTACAGAGTAGAGACATCTGAATTTCATGATGTATATATTCAATGTTTAGAAGGAAAAGACGTGCATGATTATATTGTGTTTGATGAAATGCATTTTAGGAAAGGAAAACTTTGTATTCCCAAGTGTTCTATTTAAAAGTTGCTTGTGAAGAAAGCTCATGGGGGAGGATTAATGGGGCATTTTGGGGAATTTAAAACATATAACATGTTGGCTGAACATTTTTATTGGTTGAAAATGAGAAAGGATATGAATAAAGTGTGCAAACAATGTTTCAAATGTAAGGAGGTTAAGTCTAAGACACAACCACATGGTCTTTACATACCTTTAGATGTTTCTAGTGAACCTTGGGTTGACATTAGCATGGATTTTATTTTAAGATTATCAAAGACTAGGAGACATCGTGATAGCATTTTTGTGGTAGTTGATGGGTTTAGTAAAATGGCACATTTCATACCATGTAATAAAACAGATGATGCCACTAACATAGCTAATCTTTTTTTTAAATAAGTGATTAGATTGCATGGAATTCCTAGACCATTATTAGTGATAGAGATGTAAAAATTTTAAGTCATTTTTGGAAAGTTTTGTGGAGTAAATTGGGAACTAAGGTTTTATTTTCAACAACTGGTCACCCACAAACCGATGAGCAAACTGAGGTGGTTAATAGAACATTGGGGACTTTGCTTAGGTTACTACTGTCTAAAAATCTCAAGTCTTGGGAGGATACTCTACCTTTTATAGAGTTTGTTTACAATAGAGCAATACATAGCACCACTCATTGTTCACCTTTTGAGGTTGTGTATGACTTTAATCCATCAACTCCTTTAGATTTGTCACCCTTACCACCTAATATGTTTACTAGTGATGCAGCTGTTTCAAAAGCAGAATACATAAAAAAATTGCATAAAGAAGTCAAAGAAATGATTGAAAATAAGAATCAAAAGCTTGTCAATACTATGAACCATTGAACCATTGCATGTACCTAAAGAACCAATTACAAAAAGCAAGGCAAAGAAGATTCAAGAGGCATTCACACTACATCTTCAAAAACTAGCAAATTCACAAGAACCGACAAATAATTTTGAGACCAAAGTTTTATATAATGTTTTTTCAATGAGTCAAGAAAAGAATGACATGAAGATGGCACGGGAAAAGTCCCATAGTTTGGAAGATGACACAGTGATAAAAAAAAGTGTTCAGATTTTGTGAAGAAAATATTATCAAGTGTCCACTGCATGGGAAAATGTGATGTCAAACATTGTCAAACGTGCACATCTACTTTGCCACCTTCTAGGGGAGATATTTAAGGCAATTTGAAGACTTTCTACATTCATAGTTTTGCATTTTGATTTATAATTTAGTATGCAATTAAGTTTCAAGTTTCTAAGTGTTATTTTCTACAATTTGCAATTAATTGTATTTGAATGACTTTTAAGTTTCTTGGTCTATCCACGACCATTTGGCCTATAAAATGGCTTGTAATGTTCTTCAAAATAGAGATTATCCATAGTAAAAAGTTTGTGCTTATTCAACCCTTTGATGTTGTCTTTTTCTTTCAAATCTTGCTTTAGATTTGATATTTAAATCAATTCATTGGATTAGTCTTGATCAAGCTAATTCTAGAGTGAGTTGTCTTAGGATATAAGAGTGATCATCATATATTCTAAGTTTGATCTAAGTTAGCTTTCTTTGTGAGTGTTTGTAAGTATCCTAGAAGGACATCTAGCTTTGCATCCAATAAGCATTGCGGGTGCTTATCACGAAATCTCCATTCAATAAACTTTCTTCTCTCCCCATATAGGATTTATGCTTAAGTTCTAGTTTTAATGTCAAGTCTACACATCAGAAGTCTTTGTTTTTGTTCCTAGGCATTGTAATAGAGTAGCCAATACGTTGGTCCATTACGCTATTTCTGTCGAAAACTCGTGTATTTGGACTTTAGACCTTCTCCTTTGGCCCTCCTAGGTTGTGGATCTTGAGAAGGTTATGGTGGGTAGTTGATGGTTGTAATGAAATATTATTTCTTCTAAAAAAAAAATTGTTATATCTTTTTCTTAGAGAGAGAGATTTTCAATTTTCTTTCTAAACTTGTGACGCATATCAATTTTCACACTAAAATTTTAATTTCATCAAACTCTAACTTAGCTAAATATTGAAATTCCACCCTCTATTTCATGTATGGAATAATTTGGTCAAAATTCATAAAATTGATCAAATTTAGCTCATTCAATTTCAAATAAAGTTACAAGTTTGGGATCATGTTATAAATAAAATTCAGTCATGTATCTATCAAATCAACTACTTTTTAAAATGGTTGGTTACATTAATGTCTTAATTGCACACAAATTTAAATGTTGTGTATTTGTGGGATGTGTGACATTTTTAAAGTTCATGAACCTATTAGATACCTTTTAAAATTCAAGAACTAAACATATAATTTAATCTAAAATTAATGTTAATAAAATGACAGAAAATTTTCAATTTTTCTTTTTGAACTAGTCACGTCAATTTTTACTCTGATTTTTAATTTCCATCAAATTAAAAGCTAAACTTAGCTCAATATTTCAATTTATGCCCTCCACGTGATTCCTATTAACTTTCAAAAGAAAAAAAAAGGGTGAAAATCGCTGTCAACTCATTAATCTCCTCACAAATCAATGTAGAAATTCGGATAATATTATCAAAAACTCATAAATTTTACACACCAAAAAAAGAGAGGTATAGAATTGATAAAGAAAAAGATATATGCGTTTGCCGGGAGTCGAACCCGGGTCTATTGCTTGGAAGGCAATTATCCTAACCGTTGGACTACAAACGCTGACACAGCCAAGAAATCCTCCAGAAGTTTACCAAGACGATCCATGTATTTAATTTTACATTTGATTAACATATATTTTCTTAATTTTATAGAACAAAAAATATAAATATATATTTTCTGGATTTGTTCAATTTATGTTTAAATCAATCAACTTTCATATTTTATCTTTAAAAAAAATAATAAGTTGATCGATTAAAGCTCCATTTTAAATGGTTACCAGGTGTGCTATTAGACTAACCATGGTAAATGGAAGTAAAATACCATTTGATAAGTTTTAATTTTACATTAGAAAAAAATAGTTACAATATTTGATAAATTAATATTAAATTGGTGTAGTTTAGTTATATGAACCAAACTAAATTTATTATTTCAATTTTTTGTGGATAGTTAATTTGTAATTAATTTAAAATTGTATATAGTTTAAATTTCAACTAATTTTATTTAATCTAAATTATTTGACAAAATTTCTTTAAAAAATAATTCTTATAAAAAATGAATCAATTAAAATTTGAAAACATATGTGAAAAAATATATTAATATGAAAGGGTATTATTATAATTTATATATTTAAATTGTTAAGAAGTTAGTAAATTTTTAGGAAAGCTAAATCTAAAAGCTAGTATCTATTTGCTTTTAGACTTTAGTAAATAATGAAGGGATTGAATCCCACAGCGGAAGCATTCTCGTGTGAGATTGTCTTGCATCCCACGATTTTACATTAAACAAAATAATTGTACTAAATAGAATGAATAAACACGTAAACTAGCATATTATTGGGGAAAGAGTTAGAATGATTTCTACCTTTGTAGATTCCTCAAGTGCCACGAACAATCATCTCCAAGGTTCTAACGAACGGATCTTCAAACGGTCTTGATCACGAACAATTCTTTGAGCGATCTCGAACATTACCATGAGAGTTACCTCGTTATTCTCTGGGATTCTAATAGAGGGATAGATGGTATCCAACTATTGAAAAGGGAGAGGAGAAAAGTGTTTTGGAGAGTTTAGAGGATTTATGGCTTAGAGAAAAATTATGCACAATAATACTAAGGAATTGTATATTATCAGAGTTTTTGTGCAATCAAAGTGTGTGTTGCCAAAGGGCCATGTGGAGGTCTTTATATCAAACATCTTTTTCAATATATTTTTCATTTCTAGGATTAATTTAATAAAATTTATTTAATTAATTAGTTCATTGAATTAAATAACACTTAATTAATTAATTAACGAAATTAAATAACACTTATTTAATTTTTTATTTGTACAATAATTAAATAACTACTTATACATTAAACCCAATTTAATGTATACATTTAATTACCATACACATCCCATGTATTTGTGCAAAACCTCTCTATTAATTCACTTGAATTAATTTGAATCTTATTCAAATATTACTCTCCAATTTAATTATAGATCATATTCATAATTAATTTCATTAATATATATTTTCCTCAAATTAATTTACACAATTCAAAATATCCCTCTAAGTATCTTCTAATGAGCTAACGGGAGGACTTGATGGACCTGTAGATCAGAAGCTCCAACAATATGAGATTAATTGGTTAAACTATTTAACCAAGTTAATCAATATTCGTTAATTGTGGGTACACTCCACTAAATACCCATAGATGCATTCTTCTCACTACAGATATATTTCTGTGTCCATAGATATAGACCAATACCAATAAGTTAGTCTTTCACGAGTGTTCATAACTCCAACTGGGTCAAATTACCGTTTTACCCTTGGGTTACCTCGGCTCCTTAAGTACTAGTGCTCCTCTAATAAACAACCTGTTTATGGTCCAATCAATAAACAAAAACCCCTTTCGAGCCAATGAGAGGGTAGGACCCTTTGTTCAAGTCCCGGAGACACCACTTAAGGGAACACTATCTACTTACTCTTAAGGAGGGAAGAAGTGAATTCTATCTTGTATTATTATGTTCCCAACTCCCCACTTGGTCTTGTCCCCAAAATGGTAGACATATTGGGTCGATGATCTGGCCGCTCTCACCCATACAAATCAAAGGACAATCCCTCATGAACAATAGTTCATAATATACTCGGGATTAAGACTAAGTCACCTAGGTCATCCTATTGAAATAGAAACCTAACTAGTCAACAGTGTTACATCTAGTGGTTACTATTTCGTGATCCAGTTTTATGCAAACTCATTGCATATGATACCCCCACTCGCGTGACACCTACATGAACGCATTGGATCATTATGTTTATATCAAATACAAAGTGGACCGTATTCATGGTGTTACCAGGATAAGATACCCACCATTATCCCTATATTATAAACCCTTTATGTTGTATCTCGAACGTCAATCCCTCTATGTCTCTACATATAGTTCAAGACTCATAAGGTAGCCTTAGATGTTAGTTTATTGAATTTAGGGTTATTTAGACAAAATAGACAACAATACAAACAATAATACTTATTGATTTAACATCTATAGTTCTTTATTGATGACGGTCAATTAATAATATTTACTATCTATGAGTTTTAGGGCATAAAATTCAACAGATAAGTCATTCACTAATACCATACAAGTCATAGAAATAGAACTTACATAGTAAATAAGGAAGTTGTCTGGTAAATAAAAGTCACCCAGCAAATAAAAATAAGTTACCTAGCATTCAAAGAGTCGAATCCACATGATAAACAAGAGTGAGCATAAAAAACTATCCTATATACAGATATAGAGTTCCATCATAAATTTTGCATTTAAATAAATAGGAAAGAATTGCAAATGTATAAAACATATGAAAGGTGGTAACAAAAAAATTCAGGCTCGGTTTGATAATGTTATGGTTTCATGAATTTTTTTATTCTTTTTATTTTTTTTTTATTTTTATTTTTTTTTATAACTGTTTCCATTTCTAAAATTTAAGAAATGTTTCTTAAAAATATGTCAAATTTAAGAAATTAAAAAAAATTATTTTCTATTTCTTCCGTTATTTGTAATATATTTTTTGTTTCTTTATTGTATCATTAAAAATCAGATAAGTTAATTTGACTTTATAATTTTAATTAGTGTATCACCACGACATTTTCGTGCGTATATTTTTTTTATTATCATTATAAAATCACTTAATTCTAAAATGATTTAGTCAAAATGTCACTTATTATTTTTAATATTAGTTAAATATAATTATTTAGACCATCTTAATTTGTACATCAAATAGTTTTATGTATATTAATTTGACTATTTAATCTATGGCCTGAATTTAGCTTTGAAAAAACAAACTACTTTTTTATTTTTGAAAAATTGGTTAAGGTTAAAAAAAAAATCATGAAATCTAAATTATACAAATGTAATTAACAAATAAACATCATATTTAAAGATTACCTCATGCACAAATTTATTTATGAGTTCATCTCATTTATATATTTCATCCTTAATCTCATGAGCAACAACATTTGAAGGATTATTAATTGTTTTAGTTTGCCAATAAATATAAACTTATTTCACAACAATAATAATATTATTATTCAATATTTTATTTTTATTCCCTTACTTTTATTTTATAATATATGGGGGAAGGGATCGAATCTCATATTGTTGATACAAATTTATGTTGACATTATTGTTCTCTTACTTAAATTTCTATATTTATCATTTTTATAATTATTTATTAAATATCAATAATAAATTTATTAGCTATTGTTAATTTTTTTTAAAAAAAAAAGAAATTTATTATCACCATTACAATTAATGGAGGGGAGGTCATAAATGTTTCTTTAAGTAAATTAAAAATGAAAGTAAAATATATATTTTTTCATAAAAGCCAAATTATCTTTATGTGAGAGTTATACTTTAATGATAGAATATTCATTAATCACGTCCATATAAAAATGAGATATAATTAAACATACAAATAAATAATGTCATATCAACAATTATATAATGTCTTCTAAAAAAAAATACAAAGTTGTTATTTTTCTAAAAAATGAATGACTTGTTAGAATAGTAGAATTACAAAACTTTTATAGTCCCAAACAATTTGTAACTTTTTAATCTTCTACTATTTTGCGGCTAACGCCTTGAGCTCAAATTTTTTTCATGGTTAGTTATTTCACCTACAAGTTAATGTTTTACCAAGAATGAAACTTACAAACGAAAAAATTTTAAATACTAAATTTGTAATCACTTTCATACCATTAAGAAACAATGTGTCGAATTTTTAACTTTACAAAAGTAACAAATTAGTTCTACCATGACTAATAAAGCTTTATAATTTAAATAAATTTTTAAATATTCACATATATTATTTAAGTGTAACAAAAATTGTAATTTGTAATATGTTGAGACAATTATTAAATTATTATTTAAGAATAAGAAAGGAAGCATGTGATTAAATGCAAATGTTGTATTTGTAAATCATGATGAGCTCCAATTGTAAGATGATCTTATAATAAATAATATGTTTTCATGAAAAATAAAGAAGATGAAATGGTCTCATTTGTTTTGGTCAGATGTTTTTTTTCATATATAATTAGTTTATTAATTTGATTTTATATTATAATTAAATTTGTTAATTACAATGATAATTAAAAAAAAAATTATTTCACCTTATAGAGAATGAAATGAAAAACTTGTTATATTTCAATTGTTTATAAGAAAATTGTCAAAAATGGAAATATATCCAAAATATTTACATCCTATAGCAAAAGAATGGACCAACAAAATCAGCTTCCAATTTTTTAAAAATTCCAAAACTACCCCATGCATATTTGAATTTTGTGCGCATATGATCGTTGATTCCTTCAGACTCGTCTTCTTCATCGCATTCCTCAGCTTTTATAGATCATTTTTCAGTGTTCAGCGTAAGTCCTCAGCTCTCATCAGTCATTCTTCAGCATTCAGTGTGAATTCCTCAACTTTCATCAATCATTCTTTAGTGTTCAATGTTCATCGATCAAGGTACGCTTTTCTTCCTTGCAATTCTTCTTCTTCATCTTCTTCTTCTCCTCTTTCTTTGTCTACCCAACCATTCGTCTATCTTCTTCTTCGTCTATCTTCTCCTTCGTCTCTCTTCGTCTCCTTCTTCTTTTTCTTCACAAAATTTTATGCCACAATATTCCTTATTCTATTTTTGTTATTTTTCTTTTCCTTCTTCTACAGAGCATATGTTGCCTCTTCTTTATCAATGTCTATCTCTTTCTTTTTGTCCTTACTAAGTATGTTAATTGGTAGGTTAATTAAGATTAAGTTTATGATAGTATCAGTATTGTAGGAAAGAAGTTTGAGAATGAATGAAGAAGGAAGAAAATGTTCTAAGGATAAGATGAAAGCCCTTCGGTAGCAAGGTATGTAGCACTTAGAAGGAATTTTTGGCTAAAAAGAGAAGTCATGTGTTAGGGGCCATGATGTGTTGAAGGTCTTGTAGAGCTATACGACAACCTAAACATCTTGAGGTTAAAATGATCGCATGTTGGGCGTGAGGCAAGGAGTGGGTGGCTAAGTATTGGTTGAAGGTAGTGCCATACGTTAGGCATGAGTTATGCGTTGGCCAAGCCTCATATTGACGTTAGATGGGTGTAGACGTGTGCGACATGGCAAAGTTTCCTAAGGCGCAGTGGCAGCAACTTGGTGTGTGATGGTGTGCGATGGCTAGGGAAGGATGTGCATGCAAGAGAGGCCATACGATGATCTTTAGACTAGGCGTTAGGCACAAGAATGATGATTTTCTTGATGCTCGTTTTGGTCCCTCTCCCTCTTTCATTTGGCGTAATATCTTGTGGGGGTGTTCTCTTCTCCAACAAGGCCTACATAGCGAATTGGTAATGGGGAGGATACTTTGGTTCACCGACACCCTTGGATTCCTAGAGAAAGAAGCTTTAAACCCATTTCTCTTTGCTCAATGCACAATGCTTACCTGAGAGTGGTGGATCTTATGCCGAAAGATGGCGGATGGGATGTTTAAAGCTGAGGTATTTGTATTGGGATGTGATGTCAAAGGTATCCTTGCTATTCCTATTTACAGAACTCTAATATCGAATTTTTAGGTTTAGCACTACACAAAGAACGACATCTTTACTACATCTGGTGCATAAAAATTATGGGTCCAATCTCAAGCCGCTCCCTCGTTTTCGAATGGTAGTTCTAATGGTGTTTGGTGGAAAAAAAAAGTTTGGGGATCTACTCTTCCATCAAAAAGGGAAAAAAAAAACCCCGTGGAAAGTTTTTAATAAAATCCTCCGCACAAATGTAAAATTGAGGTAAAAATTACACCACAATTGGTGTGTGTTGTACCAAAGATATTGAGTCTGAATCTCATGTGTTGTTCATGTATAAAAGAGCTAAGAAAATTTGGGATTTTTGCTTGGTGTAAAGGAAATCGTTGAGCTGAATGACCCTATTCACGATTTGTTGTTATGTATTGCTGAAAAATTGAGCTGGGAAGAATTTTTAAAGTTTGGTGTGATTTGTTGGGTAATCTGGGAGGATAGAAACAAGATAAATTTCGCCTTTAGCTCCTTTGGAGATAAAGTGGAAGGAGCTTCGATTATGTTCGTAGGCAACTGAGGACTTCAAACTGAACAAGGACGAGACATGTCATCCTAACTACTGAACATTGGACTAGGTGTTATGATTCAAGATGCTGCTAGGGAGGTGCTTGCCGCTCAGGCCTCTTTCAGTCATGGGTGTCTTTGTGCGGAAGCAAACGAAGTTCTGGACTTACTCGAGGGATTGAAACTTGTTGCTTCTTTGAGTGCTTAGGGCCTCAAAACCAAATATGATACTGAAAGCGTGGTATGAAATCTCCATTCAATGAACTTTCTTCTCTCCCCATATAGGATTTATGCTTAAGTTCTTGCTTTAATGTCAAGTCTACACATCAAAAGTCTTTGTTTTATTCCTAGGCATCGTAATAGAGTAGCCGATACATTGGTCCATTACGCTATTTCTATCGAAAACTCGTGTATTTGGACTTTAGACCTTCTCCTTTGGCTTTCCCAAGTTGTGGGTTTTGAGAAGGTTATGGTGGGTAGCTGATGGTTTTGCAATGAAATATTATTTTTTCTAAAAATAAAATAAAAGACAAAATGGTTATATCTTTTTCTTAAAATGAAAAAAAAAAAAAAGTTCATTTTTTTTCTAAACTTGTGACGCATATCAATTTTCGCACTAAAATGTCAATATCATCAAACTCTAACTTAAGCTAAATATAGAAATTGCACCCTCTATTTATTTATTAAATAATTTAAAACTCACAAAATTGAATGAGCTAAAATTGATGAGATTTAGCTCATTCAATTTCAAATAAAGTT
The DNA here is from genome assembly GCF_009727055.1 of Benincasa hispida. Classification (NCBI taxonomy): domain Eukaryota; kingdom Viridiplantae; phylum Streptophyta; class Magnoliopsida; order Cucurbitales; family Cucurbitaceae; genus Benincasa; species Benincasa hispida. The sequence goes on along the minus strand of NC_052356.1, from coordinate 61,795,677 downwards.
GCAAGTTTCGGTCATGTATTTGTCAAATCAACTACTTTTTAGAATTGTTGGATACATTATAGTCTTGTTGCACACAAAATTAAATGTTGTGTATTTGTAGGATGTATGACATTTTTAAAGATCATGAACCTATTAGATACCTTTTAAATTTCAAGAATTAAACATACAATTTAATCCAAAATTAATGTTAATAAATGATAGTAAATTTTCAAAAAAAAATTTAACTAGTCACGTTATGTCAATTTTCATCAAATTGAACTAGAAACTTAGATCAATATTTCAATTTATTCCATCTACTCATTTCCTATTAATTTTTTTTTTTTAAAAAAAGTGAAAATTGTAGTCAACTCTATCAAAAACTCAAATTTTACTCACACCAAAAAAGAAAGGAAAAAAAATGAGAGAGGTATATAATTGATTAAGAAAAAGATATGTGCGTTTGCCGGGAGTCGAACCCGGGTCTATTGCTTGGAAGGCAATTATCCTAACCGTTGGACTACAAACGCTGATATGCTGTCTGGATCTATCACAAATATTCATACTTTAAGGAATGTATTTAATTTTACGTTTGATCAACATATATTTTCTTCATTTTCTGGATTTGTTCAATTTATGTTTAAATCAATCAACTTTCATATTTTATCTAAATAAAAAGAATTTTTGATCAATTAAAGCTACATTTGAAATTGTTAGCAGGTGTGCTATTAGAGTAATCACGGTAAATATAAGTAAAATAGTATTGGATAAGTTTTAGTTTTAAATTAGAAAAAGTTAGTTATAGTATTTGATAAATTAATACTAAATCGGCGTAGATTATTTATATGAATCAAAATAAATTTATTATTTCAATTTTTTTTTATAGATAGTTAATTTGTAATTAATTTATAATTTAAATTTCAACTAATTTTATTTAATCTAAATTATTTGACAATTTTTTTTAAAAAAATAATTCTTATAAAAAATGAATCAATTAAAATTTGAAAACATATGTGACAAAATATATTAATATGAAATGGTATTATTATAATTCATATATTTAAACGGTTAAGAAATTAACAAATGTTTAGGGAAGCTAAATCTAAAAGCTAGTATCTATTTACTTTTAGACTTTCGTAAATAATAAAGGGATCGAATCCCGTAGTAGAAGCATTCTCATGTGAGACTGCTTTGCATCCCACGATTCAATTTTACATTAAACAAAATAATTGTACTAAATAAAATGAATAAACACGTAAACTAGCATGCTATTGGGAAAAGGGTAAGAACGATTCTTACCTTTGTAGATTCTCCAACTACCACGAACAATCCTCTCCAAGGTTCCAACGAACGGATCTCCAAACGATCTTGATCACGAACAACAGCTCGAGCGATCTCAAATACTACCACGAGAGTTACCTCGTTATTCTCTAGGATTCCAATAGAGGGATATATGGTATCTAACTATTGGGAGAGGGAGAGGAGAGAAGTCTTTTGGAGAGTTGGGAAGATTTATGGCTTAGAAAAAAATTCTGCACAAGTATTGTCAGAGTTTTTCTGCAATCAAAGGATGTGTTGCTAGTTGCCAAAGGGCTAGGAGAGATCTTTATATAGTGAAGAGTCAAGCATCTTTCTCAATATATTTTCCTTTTCTATAATTAATTAAATATAATTTATTTAATTAATTAGTCCATCAAATTAAATAACACTCATTTAATCAATTAGCCCAATTAAATAACACTTAAGGGAAATTCTTATAAATAGAAAAATTCCAAAAATATTTACACTTTATAGCAAAAAGTTTAAAAAGTGCTTGTGCTTTTGGAATTTTTTGCTATAAAATGTAAATATTTTTAAATATTTTTTATATTTAAAAAGACCCCCTTATTTAATTTGTACAATTAGATAACACTTATTTAATTTTTGATTTGCACAATAATTAAATAACTATTTATACATTAAACCCAATTTAGTGTATACATTTAATTATAATATACATCCTATGTATTTGTGCAAAACCTCTCTATTAATTCACTTGAATTAATTTGAATCTTATTCAAATATTCCTCTCCAATTTAATTATAAATCATATTCATAGTTAATTATATATTAATCTCATTAATATATAGTTTCCTCAAATTAATTTGAACAATTCAAAATATCCTTCTTAGGTATCTTATAGTGAGTTAACAAGGGGACTTGGTGAACCTGTAGATCAAAAGTTCAAACGATATGAGATTAATTGGTTAAACTCATTAACCAAGTTAATAATCAATATTCGTTAACTGTGGGTACACTTCAGTAAAAACCCACAATTGCACTATTCTCACTACACATATATTTCTCAGTCCATAGATATAGACCAATACTAGCAAGTTAGCCCTTCACAAGTGTTCATAACTCCAACTAGATCAAATTACCGTTTTACCCTTAGGTTACCTAGTACTAGTGCTTCTCTAATGAACAGCTTGTTTATGGTCCAACCAATAAACAGAAACCCCTTTTGAGCCAATGAGAGGGTAAGACCTTTTATTCAAGTCCCGGAGACACCACTTAAGGAAACACTCATCTATTAACCCTCAAGGAGGGAAAAAGTGAAATCTATCTTGTATTATTATGTTTCCAGCTCCCCACTCGATCTTATCCCCAAAATGGTAGGCATATTGAGTCGGCGATACGACCACCCTTACCCATACAAATCAAAAGACAATCCCTTGTGAGCATGGGTTCATAATATACTCAAGATTAAGACTAAATCACCTAGGTCATCATATTGAAATAGAAACCTAACTAGTTAATAGTATTACATCTAGTGGTTACTATTTTGTGGTTAGTTTTATGCAAACTCATTGCATAGGATACCCCCACTCGTGTGTCACCTACATGAACGCTTGGATCATTACGTTTGTATCAAATACAAAGTGGATCGTATCCATGGTGTTACCAGGATAAAATACCCAACCTTATCCCTACATTATAGACCATTTATGCTGTATCTTGAACATTGATCCCTCTACGTCTCCACATACAATTCAAGACTCATAAGGCAACCTTTAATGTTAGTTTATTGGATTTAGGTTATTTAGACAAAATAAACAATAATACAAATAGTAACATTTATAACTCTTTATTGATGACGATCAATTAATAATATTTACTATCTATGAGTTTTAAGACATAAAACCAAATAAATAAATCATTCACTAATTACCATACAAGTCATAAAAATAGAACTTACATGGGAAATAAAGAAGTTGTCTGGTAAATAAAAGTCACCCAACAGACAAAAATAAGTTACCTAGCATTTAAAAAGTTGAATCCACGTGATAAACAAGAGCAAGCATAAAAAACTATCCCATACATAGATATAGAGTTCCATCATATAGACATGAAAATTTTGCATTTAAATAAATAGGAAACAATTGCAAATGTATAAAACATATGAAGGGTAGAAACAAAAAGTTTAGGCTCGTTTGATAACACTCTGATTTCTTGATTTTTATTTTTTATTCCTTTTGTTTTTTCAAAAAATTGACTTTTTATAACCGTTCTCGTTTCTAAAGCTTAAAAAATGTTACTTAAAAATATGTCAAATTTAAGAAACTACAATAAAAAATTTGTTTTCTATTTCTTCCGTTATTTTTTTTTATATATTTTTGTTATTTTTTTTTTATATATTTTTGTTTCTTTATTGTATCACTAAAAGTGTTAGGTAAGTTAATTTGACTTTTTAATTTTAGTTAATATATTACCATGTACATTTGTACGCGTATATATATTATTATTATTATTATTATTATTCTAAAATCACTCAATTCTAAAATGATCTAGTCAAAATGTCACTTATTATTTTCAATATTACGTCAAATATAATTATTTAGACAATTTTAATTTGTACATCAAATAGTTTTATGTATATTAATTCAAATAATATTAATTTTGATTATTTAATCTATGGCCTGAATTTAGCTTTGAAAAAACAAATTATTTTTTTATTTTTGAAAAATTGGTTAAGGTTAAAAAAAAACATGAAATCTAAGTTATACAAATGTAATTAACAAATAAACATCATATTTAAAGATTACCTCATGCACAAATAATTATGACTTCACCTCATTTATATATTTCGTCCTTAATCTCATGAGCAACAACATTTGAATGATTATTAATTGTTTTGGTTTGCCAATAAGTATAAACTTATTTTACAACAACAATATTATTATTTAATATTTTATTTTTATTCTCTTACTTTTTTTTTACCGTATGTGGGTGGAGGGATCAAACCTCATATTGATAATACAAATCTACGTTGACATTATAGTTTTCTTACTTAAATTTCTATATTTATCATTTTTATAATCATCTATTAAATATCAATAATTTATTAGTAATTGTTAATTTAAAAAAAATATTATCATCATTACAATTAATGGAGGGGAGGTCATAAATGTTTCATTAAGTAAATTAAAAATGAAAGTAAAAGAAATTATTCCTTTTTTTTCTTCATGAAAGCCAAATTATCTTTAAAAAATTTTCTATTGATAGAATATTCATTAATCACATTCATATAAAAATTAGTTATAAATAAACAAACAAATAAATAATGTGATATGAACAATTATAATAATGTCTTCTAAAAAAAATATAAAGTTGTTATTTTTCTAAAAAATGAATGATTTGTTAGAATAGTAGAATTCCAAAACTTTTATAGTCCCAAACAATTTGTAACTTTTTAACTTCTACTGTTTTCGATTAACACCTTGAATTCAATTTTTTTTATTGTTAGTTATTTCACCTACGAAGGGAATAATTTGTGTAAACATTTGCTAATGATTACCAAGAATGAAACTTACAAACGAATAAATTTTAAATACTAAACTTGTAACTATTTCCTTACAATTAAGAAATAATGTGCAGAATTTTTAACTTTATAAAAGTAATAAATTAGTTCACCAGGACTAATAAAGCTTTATGATTTAAGTAAAATTTTAAACCATTCACATATATTATTTAAGTGTAACAAAAATTGTAATTTGTAATATGTTGGGACAATTGTTAAATTATTATTTAAAAATAAGAAAGGAAGCATGTGATCAAATGCAAATGTTGTATTTGTAAATCATGATAAGCTCCAAATGTAAGATGGTCTTATAATAAATGATATGTTTGTAGTTCATGGAAAATAAAGAGGGTGAAATGGTCTCAATTGTTTTGTTCAAAGATGTTTTTTTCCCTATATAATTAGTTTATTAATTTGATTTTATATTATAATTAAATTTGTTAATTACAATGATAATTAAAAAAAATTATTTCCCTTTATAGAGAATGAAATGAAAAACTTGTTATATTTCAATTCTTTATAGGAAAATTGTCAAAAATGGAAATATATCCAAAATATTTACATCCTATAACAAAAAAATGGACCAACGAAATCAGCTTCCAATTTTTTTAAAAATTCCAAAATTGCCCTCATACATATTTGAATTTTGTGCGCATATGATTGCCAATTCTTTCAGACTTGTCTTCTTTATCGCATTCCTCAGCTTTCATCAATCATTCTTTAGCATTCAGCGTAATTCCTCAGCTCTCATCGATCATTCTTTAGCATTCAGCGTGAATTCCTTAGCTTTCATCGATCATTCTTCAGTGTTCAACATTCATCAATCAAGGTACGCCTTTTTTCCTAGCCATTCTTCTTCTTCTTCTTCATCTTCTTCTCCTATTTCTCTCTTTGCCCAACCATTCGTCTATCTTCTTCTTCATCTCTCTTCTTCTTCGTCTTTCTTCTTTTCCTTTCTTCTTTTTCTTCTTCTTCGTCTTCTTCTTCGTCGTCTTCTTCTTCTTCACGTTTTTTTGTGACTGTGTTTCTTTCTTCTTCTTCTTCTTCACAAAATTTTACGCCACATTTATATATTCCTTATTCTATTTTTGTTATTTTTCTTTTCCTTCTTCTACAGAGCATTTGTTGCCTCTTCTTTATCAATGTCTATCTCTTTCTTTTTGTCCCTATTTTGTTTTGAATTGTATTGATATGTCTATCACAATTGTTGGTTGTTTTCCCTGAAATCGGGAACCACTTTATCAATACTCTACCTTTGTGTGAACCCCGAACCCTATTCTCCCTACTTAAGTATGTCAATTAGTAGGTTAATTAAGATCAAACTTATGATAGTATTAGGATTGTAGGGAAAAAGTTTGAGAATGAATGAAGAAGGAAGAAAAATGTTTTAACCGTTAAGATGGAAGCCCTCGGGTAGCAAGGTATATGGGCAGTTAGAAGGAATTTTTGGCTAAGTATAGACGCCATGCGTTGGAGGCCATGATGCGTTGAAGGTCTTATTGAGGTATACGACAGCTTAAGCATCTTTAGGTTAAGTTGAACTCATGTTGGGTGTGAGGCAAGGAGTAGGTGGCTAAGTGTTAGCTGAAGGTAGTGCCATACGTTGGGCATGAGCTATGCGTTGGCCAAGCCTCATATTGAGGTTAGATAGGCATGGACGCGCGCGACATGGCAAAGTTACCTAAGGCGCAGTGGCGGCAACTTGGCGTGCGATGGTGTGCGATGGCTAGGTAAGGGTGTGCGTGCAAGAGAGGCCATATGATGTTCTTGAGACTGGGCATTAAGTGCAAGAAGAGGCGCTGAGGCGTGAGCTGGCCGAGGGGTGTATGTGTCCAAGCGAAGCTACGAATTGGTGAGATTTGAGAGACCATGCATTGGTAATTAAGGGAAGCTTTCAGCTTAATCACAGTTTGTAGTGGACCGACGATCAAGATTATGAGAGTTAAACCCACTTAGTGGGCTAGCTGGCACTTTGGTCTTAAGCTGAAACATGCATATTTTAGTATTAAAAGAAAACCTCAGTTTAAAAGCTTGATTTGATCAGTTTACTTACGCAAAAGAGGTGATTCTAGAGCCATTTGATCGGTTGATGAGTGTAGTTGAAATCCCTAGGCCTCTAGAAGAAATTTTCTAAGGAATCGAGTTGAAATTCAAAAATTTTCTCAAGAAGGTCCAGTTCTCGGATGAATGAGGGCCAAAGGTGAAGATTGAAAATTTTGGCCAAATCGTGAAGAATTCAAAGCTCTATAAGACATTTTAAACAAGTTTATAAAGGAAATTTTCCAGGATAACGTCTGGAAAAATAAGTAATTTGAGCTTGAAGTTGAATCTGGATTTTTGCATCGAACAAGTAGGTAGCTACTTAGGTTGAGTAAGCAAGCAGCTTGAAAGGCCAGGCAGAGGCACTGGCATATGTGTGCAAGGATGAAGTTAGGCACTAGGCGTGTGTGGGAGAGGTTGCACGGTGAGGCGTGTTGTGAGCGCAAGGGTTAGCGTTGATGCATTGAGGCAACATGCATTGGGGCATAAGTGTAGTGTGCAACACAAAGGCAAAGTGTGGTTGACGTATAGTCTAGTAACATCACCCAAGGAATTTCCTAAGTCTTGAACGCATAGAGGAGGTACGCGTTGACATGGATCATGAAATTTTTAGTTGAATATTAAGCTTATTTATGTGAGTTAGTCTCACAAGGGGACTAATGGCATTGACTAAATATGTTTACCAATTCCACAGGATTAACATCAATAGGGAAGACTTATCAACCCTAGGAAGGACACCCAAGGCTGTGAGTGACAAAACTAAGTGTTTTCCAAATGCTTTAATAAATGCATGATTTATTTAAAGTCTAGTTTCATACTTTCTTTATTTAAAAGTATGATTAAGATAGTTTCCAAGCAAACCAGTTTTTCCAAAAGTTTTCCAAATGCATGCATAGTTTTAAGATGTTTATGAAAGCATGTTTTAAGTATTATATACTTTATGTTTATGAGGCATGTGTTAGTAGTTTCATGATTATATGGTAAAGATGTTTAAAGCATATGATTTATGTTATTTATGCTTTCCAGCATACATGTTTCAGTGAATATGTTTTTTTGATGATTATTATAAACCTGATACTAAAGGACTTTGAGAAGGCATTTGAGGATGTAATGAACTCGATACTGAAGGACGTTGAGAAGTATCTGGGCCATACTGAAGAGGTCTTCTACTGTTATTAAAAGTGTAGATGACGATGGTGATAGATTGTTATATTTAGGTTTTTCTTCTTCTTCTTCAAATGATGAAATTATAAGAGATATTTTTTTATGGTGATTTAAGGGGAAAAGTTTTATTTATTTATTTATTTATTTTTTTACATAAATGCAGTTAAGAATAATTTTCAATTTAGGACTACAAGATCAAATTTGAAGTCTGTTGAGTTTAAACGTTTACAAGAAGGCTGCAAGTGGTATGTTAGGCCATCTCGATATAAGAACAGTGGGTTGTGGATGCTTAGGAAGTACATTTTTTACCATGACTGTCCATTGAATACAACTCAGAGTTGTCATAGGTAAGCTTCTTCATCAATAATTGGCAAGCTTAATAAATGATTTTAGATTCATGTCTACTGATCAATCAATTTCTAGACATTATCCATAAGGCTCGTACAAAACTTGGAGTTAATATAAGTTATGAAAAAACTTAGAGGGCAAAAGAACACATAGTAAAGATATTAAAAGGTGATGCAGTTGAATCATACACCTTGATTCCAAGATTTTTTGAAAAGTTGAATGAAATGAATCCAGGTATGATCCATTTTCTTAAGCAAATTTCTATCTCTTTCTATTAGAGATAGAAAGTGATAGACAGCTATCACTGCCTATCAGTGATAGTTGTCTATTACAATCTATCTTAGATAGACAAGGATAGTTGTCTATCACTATCTATCTTAGATAGACATAGATAGTTGTCTACCACTATCTATTTATATAGTTTTGTTACTATTTACGTTGATAGAAATATTTTTATGTACTTTTATAGGTACCTATACTGCTTTAGAAATGGATGATAGTGGTCAATTCAAGTTTTGCTTCATGGCTTTTAGTTTATGGCTTTTAGTGTATCAATCGAGGGGTGGAAGTATTGTAGACCTATCATGTCTGTTGATGGCACATTTTTGAAGTGTAAGTTTGGTGGCATACTATTAATAGCCTTATCACTAGATGGTAAGAATCAAATCTTTCCCTTTGCATTCGGTATTGTAGATTCTGAAACTGACGCATCATGGATATGGTTTTTTGAAAACATACGAAGTAGTTTTGGGGAATAGAGAATTTAGTCATTGTTTCAGATAGGCATCTTAGCATTCCTAAAGGAGTGTTAAGAGTATTTGCTAATGTTAAGTACTATGTGGCATATATCATCTTTTAAGAAACTTGAAACTTCATTTTAAAGATCCATTGCTTGATAATTATTTCTTTGGTTGTGTTAATGCCTACACTATTGATGACTTTGAGTACCACATGAGATGCATGGAATCAATCTATCCAAATATTGGAAGTTATCTTGGTAGTGTTGGGTTTGAGAGGTGGTTTCGGGCATATTCACGAAAAAGAAGGTATGGAATGATGACATCGAATGTTGCAGAAAGTATAAACTCAGTTTTTAAGGATGCTAGAGAATTACCCATGGCTAGCTTGCTTAGTTCAATCAAAGATATATTGCAAAAGTGGTTTTATGATTGAAGTAAAATTGCTTTTGCAATGAAAACTCCTTTGACTTCTTGGGATGAGAATATATTATGACGAGAACATGAAAAGTTAAAAAGTTTTTTGGTAATAATTTTGTCTTTTTCTTATTATCTATTTATCACTATCTATCTCAGATAAATACTGATAGTGGACTATCACTGTCTATCTAATAGAGGACTATCACTGTCTATCCTAGATAGACACTGATATACTCAATCTCTACCTATCTAAATTCGAAGTTATCAATAGATAGACTCAAATAGACAAGTATGTAAAGTGTCTATCTTAGATAGACGGTGATTACCTTTTTGCTTGAATACTTGTTGATATTAATTACCTTTCTCGTATTCATCTATTAGGTTGATCTCATTAGCAACACTAAATACAAGATAATGGATGGAGATAAACAGTTCAAAGTGAAGCTAGACTTGGGATGTTGCAATTATCGAGTATGAGATTTTGAGAAAATTCCATGTGCATATGCACTTGTTGTTATCCGAATGCTTAATTTTGATACCTATTTTTATATAACTAACTTTTATAATAGAAGAACATTGTCAGCAACATACAATGGTTGTGTTTGACCTGTTGGAGTTCATTTGGATTATAGAGTTGAAGATGATGTCATGAAAACATTACCTTCTATTGTTAAACGTCAAGCTGAAAGACTTAGAAAACAAAGAATTCCATCTATAGGTGAATTTGAAATTTCATCAAAATGTACTCGTTGTAATAGCAAAGGTTACAATAGTAGGACTTTCAAACTTCAATCAATTAATCAAATGATGTAATCATTATTTTTCCATTGTAATACATGTATAGACTAATGGATTGACATTAGAATTTATGAATGATAATTTCTTATTTATTTTGTCCTCGAGTTGTAATGTTTTCAATAGTACCTTACTCTTAAGTCGTTATATATCAGTGATAGTCATAAAATTGGAAGAAGCACAAAAACTATCAGTGATAGCAGATAGTGTCTATTTGACTCTATCTTCTGATACAGGTAGGTGAACTTTAGCGATAAAATCAGTAGATAGACACAGACAGTCGTCTATCTGTTTCTATCACTGTGTATATAAATTATGGCATCTAGATGGATTTAGATAGATGACTATCAGTGTCGATGTAGATAGTTGCAACATTGTTTATCACTAAATATAGACCATGATTGTTTTCTTGATTGTACATCATACATTCATTGCAATTACGTCCACCCTCTTCTAAGTAAAATCCTTAAATGATAAAACTCTATGATTCATTTAAGTCAACCATCCTTTAAAAATTCACTCATTGAAGTCTATCGCAGTTTATTTCAGATAGACAATGATAGTATTTTATCTTTGTCTATCTTAGATAGGCAATTATAGAACTCTATCACTGTCTATCTTAGATAGACACTGACAATATCTGTTGTCTTAGGTAACTAAGATCTTCTCGTTTACAATCCCAAATTACTCAGATTTAATGGTTAAGTACAATTCAAGAGTTAGGGGAGGCTGTATGCTCGAGGCTCGAAAACTCTTCTGTCGTTTACCTGATGGCAGTTCAATCGTGTAGACAAAGCTCCAAGAACTAAACGATAGTTCAATTATGTAAACAATAGAACGAAGCGTTAGACGACAATTGATTGGAGCTAAACGATCGTATAGACGATAGCTGAAGAGCTAGACGATCGTATAGACTATTGGATGCAGAGCTAAACGATCATGTACACTGTAAACGATACTTAAGTAAATGCTAAACGATCGTATTGTTAGAAAGAAAGAACACAAGATTTTAAGTGGTTCGGCCAAAGGCCTACGTCCACTGTGTAAATCGGGAGGGTCTCTTTTATCACTTCTTCTTCAAAGTTATTACAGAATGAATACCTTGCTCTCTCTCTCTCTCTCTCTCTCTTTTTCTTATTTTCTTACGTTATTCTCACATGCATTTTTCTTTATATACATAGGTGCAATGGTCAACAATGAAGCTCTAGAGGTTACGACACTATAACAGAAAGAAGATGACAACGGTTCAACTGCCTGCAATCTTGTTTTCTTGTCTTCGGTTCTTTATGTAACAATCTCCACCTTTGCAAGCATCTAGAGTACTTTTCCCTCTTTACTTGTTGAGCTGACTTGAGCTAACATTTTTCAGGTAACTCGAACCTGAGAAGGTCCAAGCATCGGCCAAGCTTGCTTAGTGGAACTGTTTTGGTTAGCATATCAGCTGCATTGTCTAAGGTATGAATCTTCCTACCTCAACTTCCCTTTTCTCAATCTTCTGTCTGATAAAATGGTATTTAATGTCAATGTGCTTGGTTCTGCTGTGAAACTATTGGTTTTTAGATAAGTAGATTGTGCTCTGGTTATCACAATATATTTTGATCTTTGTTTGTGTAATGCCAAAATCGTTTAGTAGACCTTTCAGCCACAAACCTTCTTTCACAGCCTCAAACAGTGCAATAAGCCTCTGTTATGGAAAGGGCCACAACAGGCTGCAAACTATCTTTCCAGCTTATCAAATTGTTTCCTCATAGGAAAACATAGTCTGATAGTGAGTGCCTTTTGTCTAAATCCCCTACTAATCTGTGTCTACATTACCATACACTTCATCATTGGATGGCTCATTCTGTCTATACAAGACTTTTACTTCCTTTGATGAACATAGATACTCAGTATCCACTTGACTGCTTCCCAATGTCGTTTACTAGGGTTTGCCATGTACCTACTGACCATACTTGTAGCATAGGACAAATCTGGTTTGGTAGAAGTCATTAGGTACATCAGAGATCCCACTGCTTGGGAATAGGGAACGACCTTCATATGGTTTATGTGCTCTTTTTTTGTACTTTTTGGACTATTTGCTGCTGAAAGCTTGAAGTGAGATGTAAGTGGAGTGCCAACTAGTTTAGCACCCTCCATTTTGAACCTTTGCAATATTTTTCCACAATATTCTGATTGACTCACTTGCAATTTGCTCTGTTTTCTGTCTCTTTCAATCTCAATGCCTAAAATTCTTCTTGATTCTCCTAGGTCTTTCATATGAAACTATTTCTTTAGAAGCATTTTAACTTGCCTCAACTCCTCTTTGGAACTCCTGACCAGCAGCATGTCATTGATAACTTATAGAAATACAAGTTATCTTTGCTCTCAAATTGGAACAACTAAGATTTTTAATGATAAATTCTCCTCATTTTTAGAAGAAATGCATGGATTTATTCAAACATTAGCAAATTCATGCAAAAGAAGTTTTATTACTAAATATCGTGGTACCAACGCATTGTAATGCAGGATTTCAACGCAAGAATTAACGCTAACGCATTAGACAAGTGCTGCAGGAAAAGCTTTAACGCATGGGACATGCGTCGGAGGGAGTTCAACGCAGAGAAGATTCATTGCTCCGGACTGATTGTGTTACATCACCACTTGCAAGTATAGGCACCTGCAGCAGGTGCCGTTTGAAAAGCTTCCACACAGCAGGCGGCGTCTGAAAAGCTTCCGAGAGTCAGGCGGCTAATCAGGGCATGGACTTTAATGCTGACCAGGACATAAACTATAATGCTGCCCATTCACCAAGTGAACATGACCAACGCCTATAAATAGATGAAGTCCCTCAAGAGTTAAGGAGTTCGGAAATTATAAAGATCCTTACTCTCTATATATTGTAGTCATAATTCTAGTTCTGTAAAGGTTATACTGTGGTGCTAGAAGATCAGAAGGGTTGAGAACTACCACCACCGCGGGTCAGGGAGTGGAGGAAGCTAATCTTGAGAAAGACACTTCATCCAATTCTTAAACAAGTGATTGTACACAATGAGATTGAGCCAAAGAAATACAAGAAATTGTATTCTTTGGCTTGACTCAGTTTCTTTCTTCTCATTTATCACTTTCATTCCATTTGATTAAATATTGCTTTTGTAAAGACTCCGTTTCTTTATAAAATTCATATGTTTGATCCATCATATTTGCCATTGTTTATTTCTTGTTTATGTTGAATGCATTAATACTTTATGCATAATTTCATTCTAAAGCTCAAGCCAACTTGACAAATTGGTAAAAGCATCTTTAACTTAGATTGTTCGAAAGAATAACTAAGCTGCATTAAGTAGGATACTTAACACAGCTAGAGATAGACTTACTGGTGTCTATTGCATTTTGTGTTAGACGCATGCATCCTAGAGATAGACTTTGTATGTTATTCACGTTGAGAAATGTTGAACAAAGTCTAACACATAAACAAAAGATAAGCAAATCATCCCATCTCATTCACATCACATCCTAATTGTGTACACTCATCTTAGACCGATGCGTCCACTTACCTTAAACTCTATTTTCGCATGATCCATCAATCACCACTCAACTCTTTTGTATCTTCTTGCACAAGCACAACAATTTAGTGTAAATAATACATTTTTCACATTTATTTAGGAAAACCCCTACAGTAGATACAACACGAGGTCTGCGTTTGGTTAACTGAATCCCTGAGTTCGACCCTGGACTTATCAGAAACCTAAATTAACTTTATACTTGGGTCTGGTTTAGGAAACCTTGAACTTCATTAGTAGGAGTTGTGTGCATCTGTGCATATATCTAACGCCCTAACGCGTTACAATTATTTAAACGCATCGAAGTATAAACGCATAACTTATACTTAGAAATTATTTCTCGAATTTATTTTATACAATACACTCCTAGAGTAAATCACGATAGCAACGAACAAGTTTTTGGCGTCATTGCTGGGGATTCAGAAACAAAACTAACCAGAAATTTCATTTGTATCTGTGTAGGAACACTTCGGTCGAGGGAGAATCACGAGTTAAGCTTAAGCTTGTGAACGTTTATGAGCAGGGAGAGCACTCTTGAACTCAGATACCACCCCGAGATTGAAAGGACCTTCCGGCCTAGGAACCGATCCAACCGTCGTCGAAGGTTGAGCCAGCAATTTCTCAGACAATAGAACAGGTAACGAGCAATGGCGGAAGAACAGGAAAATCAACAACTAGCTCATGCTGCAAAGAATCTAATCCTGATGGCGAATAGCAGCACGTGTCCCATGAGGGAGTATGCATCTCCTGTGTTGTATGATTTCTCACTAGGGATAATATATCCAACGCCAGATGGGACAATATTTGAGATGAAATCTGTAATGCTTCAAATGCTCCAGACTGCTGGAAAATTTGGGGGTGATCGTGGTGAAGATCCTTACGCCTGTCTCTTATACACATCTAGATGTGTATAAGAGACAGGCAGCACGCGTCCCATGAGGGAGTACGCGTCCCCTGTACTGTATGATTTCTCTCCAGGAATCATATACCCAATGCCAGATGGAACCAGGTTCGAGATGAAATCTATTATGCTCAAAATGCTCCAATCTGCTGGAAAATTTGAGGGTGGTCGTGGTGAAGATCCTCACGCCCACATGAAACATTTCCTGGAAACATGTAATTCATTTGTGATTCCTAGAATCACCTCAGAGGCGATCAGGCTATCCTTGTTTCCCTATTCTTTGCGTGATGATGCAAAACAATGGGTGAGCTCACTAGAGCCTGGTGAAATCACCACTTGGGAGAAGTTGGTGGAAAAATTTATGTAAAAATACTTCCCACCTACCACCAATGCGAGAAGGCGTCGAGAGATTATGAACTTTGAACAAGAAGATGCTGAGACCTTAAGCACCGCATGAGAGCGTTTTAAGGGCTTGGTCAAGAATTGCCCGAACCATGGACTACCTCTAACTATCTAAATGGAGACGTTTTATGGAGGACTGAATAGAGCATCGCAGATGGCAGCAGACGTAGTAGCAGCTGGTGGACTAATGGACAAATCTTACACTGAGGCTAAAGAGATACTAGACCGCATTGCTAAACACAATATGGAATGGGTGGATGATACGTATGATGGAGGAGCTGACAGGAAGAAGGGATCTCAGAACGTTAATTTTATCGATTCCAACGCAATAGCCACACTTTTTGCTCAAGTGGCTATGATGACCAGCCTTCTACAGAACATAACGCTGGGAAACGTATCAAATCAACAGAAGGTGATTCAAATAGAGGCGTTTGGGCAGCCCATGGTTAGCTGTGTGGGCTGTGGAGATCCTCACTCCTATGCTGAATGTCCACAAAACCCTCAGTTAGTATGTTTCATAAAAATAACCCATTCTCTAATACATATAATCCTGGATGGAGAAACCATCCGAATTTTTCTTGGACAGGAGGAAATCATTAGGAGCACCACCCAGGGCTGAACCACAAACAAAGGAATGGACCACCGTTTTCATTTCAACAAACGCATTAACAACATCAGCAACCCTTTAATAAAGAAGGACAGGCATCGAGCTCAGGATCTCCGCTTGAGAATCTATTGAAGGAGTACATAGCCCAGAATGACGTGTTGTTGAAAAGCCAGGCGTAATCTATCAGAAACTTGGAAATCCAGGGAGGGCAGATAACGAGTGAGTTGAAAAACAGGCAGCCTGGAGTTCTACCTAGCAATACTGAAATACCTGGGAACAATAATGGAAAGGAGCAATGTCACGTGGTGACGTTGCGAAGTGGAAGAGCTCTTGAAGAAAGAAGAATGAATTCAAGAAATAGCAGTCCTTTGAAAGAATGCATCACACGTTCAATGGATCAGGAAGAAAGAATGCCCGAGACTAGAAGCCATTCAGAACCCAGTACGTCCAACGCGGGAAAGCCTAAAGTGACTTTGAACGCACCATTTCCTAGGCGTCTGATGAAGAAAAATGATGAACAACAATTCAAGCGCTTTCTGAGCTCCTAAAGCAACTGCATATCAACATTCCACTGATAGAGGCTTTGGAGCAGATGTCAACATATGTCAATTTTTTTAAGGACATTTTGACAAAGAAGAGAAGAGTTAGTGAGAAGGAAGTAATAGCGCTAAAGAAGGAGTGTAACGCGTTAGTAAGCAATAGTCTACCAAAGAAGCAGAAAGACCCTAGGAGCTTCACAGTTCCTTGTTCGATAGGAGGATTGAATGTGGGTCATGCGTTGTGCGATCTAGGAGCCAACATTAATCTTATGCCACTTTCAATTTTTAAGAAATTGGGGATTGACGAAGCACAACCTACTTCTGTTACTCTTCAGCTCGCTGATAGAACAATTAAGTACCCAGAAGGGAAGATTGAAGACGTTCTAGTGAAGGTTGACAATCTCATATTCCCAGCAGACTTTATTATCTTGGACTATGAAGCAGATAGGGAGGTACCAATTATCCTTGGACGCCCCTTCTTAGCTACTGGGAAAGTTTTAATTGACATGCATAAAGGCGAATTAACTATGCACGTGGACAATGAGAAGGTGAAGTTTAATGTGCTCAACGCATTAAAGTTCCCAGATAGTGAAGATTGTCAACTAAACAGTATTGAGTTTCCTGAAGAAGAGACTTATGTATGTGAGGTCCTCGCGTTGGAGGAAAACTTGAAAGAATCAGAGCCGCCAAGTCTGAGTGAGCAACGGACAAAACTAACGCGTCCATCACTTGAAGAACCACCATAACTCGAGTTTAAACAGTTACCTAGACACTTGAAATATGCGTTCCTTGGAACCAACAACACTTTACCTGTGATCATTTCTGCAAATCTCACAGAGCCTAATGAACAATCTCTCTTACAGATGCTGAAAAAGCACAAGCGTGCAATAGGTTGGACACTTGCGGATATCCGAGGCATTAGTCCATCTTATTGAATGCATAAGATTAGGCTAGAAGAAGGGATGTCGGGGTCAATCGAGCCTCAAAGAAGGCTGAACCCCATAATGAAAGAAGTGGTTAAGAAAGAAATTCTAAAATAGTTGGACGCGGGAGTTATTTATCCTATATCCGACAGTAGCTGGGTAAGTCCAGTCTAATGCTTTCCCAAGAAAGGGGGAACGACCGTGATAGTCAACAACAATAACGAACTTATACCCTCGAGGACTGTCACGGGCTGGCGTATCTCTATGGATTACAGGAAACTCTACGCAACAACTAAGAAAGATCACTTCCCCCTTCCTTTCATTGATCAAATGCTTGATAGACTTGGGGGCAAAGAATTTTATTGCTTTCTCGATGGATACTCTGGTTACAACCAGATTCTGATAGATTCGGAAGATCAGGAGAAGACTACGTTTACTTGTCCCTTTGGAACATTTGCATTCAGACGTATGCCCTTTGGGCTGTGTAACGCACCTGGGACATTTCAAAGATGTATGATGGCTATCTTCTCTGACTTCCTAGAAAAGACCGTTGAAGTCTTCATGGACAATTTTTCAGTCTTTGGATACTCATTCCAGTCATGCCTAGATAATTTGGAGGCCGTCCTCGCTCGATGCAAGGAAACAAACATGGTACTAAATTGGGAGAAATGTCACTTCATGGTGACTGAAGGAATTATCTTAGGTCACAAAATATCTAAGGCTGGCTTGGAAGTAGATGAAGCCAAAATCGATGTCATAGCAAAACTTCCACCACCATCAAATGTTAAAACTTTACGAAGTTTTCTAGGACATGTCAGCTTCTATAGACGGTTCGTTAGAGGATTCTCTCAGATTGTGTGACCTCTGAGCGCATTACTAGAGGCGAACCGGCCCTATGACTTTAATAAGACTGCACTAATGTGTTTGAAACCTTGAAGTATGCGTTGACGACAGCTCTAGTACTAATAGCACCGTATTGGACGCAGTGCTTTATTCTCATGTGCGACGTGAGTGATGCAGCAGTAGGAACAATGTTAGGGCAGAAGAAGGGTAATCTGATACACTCCATCTCCTACGCGTCCAAAACACTAAATGACTCTCAGGAACACTACACCACTACTGAAAAAGAACTGTTGGCTGTAGTGTTCGACATTGAAAAGTTTCGATCTTACTTAGTTGGTGCGTCAGCCACCATATACACCGACCACGCAGCCATAAAATTCCTGATGAGCAAAAAGGACGCGAAGCCAAAGTTTATAAGATAGGTGCTGCTGCTACAGGAGTTTGATATTGATATCCAAGACAGAAAGGGAACAGAAAATCAGGTGGTTGACCACCTGTCCAGGCTAGAGAATCAAGAAATGCAAGCCCAAGAAAGTGAAATCAAGGACGCATTTCCTGATGAAAGCCTGTTTAGAGTTAAAGGCAGGGAACCTTGGTATGCGGACGTAGTCAATTATTTAACCTCCAAACAATTCCCTAAGAACTTCAACTCTTAGCAAAAGAAACGGTTAATTCATGACAGCAAGTTTTATTTTTGGGACAAACTATTTCGAGATAAATAAGGTCCTGACTCCATAATGCGTCGATGTATTCCAGAGGAGGAGACACAACGCATATTAGTTGAGTGTCATGACTCTCCATACGGAGGGCATTTCGGTGGGCAAAGAACTGCAGCGAAGGTTCTTCAAAGCGGATACTTTTGGCCCACCCTCTTTAAAGACGCGAGGGAGTTTGTTTGAAAATGTGACCCCTGTCAACGCACTGGGAATATTTATTCAAGGGATGCAATACCGTTGAATAATATTTTCGAAGTTGAACTATTTGATGCTTGGGGCATAAATTTTATGGGACCTTTTCCCCTATCCTGTGGCCAACAGTACATCCTGCTTGCAGTAGATTATGTATCTAAGTGGGTAGAAGCAGTAGCCTGTGCTAGGAATGATGCATCTACTGTATCTAAGTTTCTTATTAGGAACATCTTTACACGCTATGGAACGCCAAAAGCCCTGATAACCGACGAAGGTACGCACTTCATTAATCGCATAATTTCTAAATTACTTGCAAAATATATTGTCAGGCACAAATCGCCACTGCTTAGCACCCACAAACAAACGGTCAAGCGGAAGTATCAAATCGAGAAATCAAGTCTATCCTGGAGAAAGTTGTCAATGCAACGTGGAAGGATTGGGCACAGAGGTTGGATGAAGCGCTCTGGGCCTACAGGATTGCTTACAAAACTCCTATAGGTATGTCTCCATACTCTCTTATATTTGGAAAAGCCTGTCATTTACCTTTAGAGTTGGAGCACAAGGCATTTTGTGCAGTTAAGAAGTTAAACATGAACTTGGACACTGCGGGTGCTCAACGCAAACTTCAACTCAACGAGCTCGAGGAGTGGCGATTGAACACGAACGAGAACAACCAGTTGTACAAAGAAAAGATAAAGCGTTGGCATGACCAACACATCAGTAAGAAAGAACTTGTTATTGGCCAAAAAGCTCTATTGTTCAATTCACGTCTGCGTTTGTTTCTAGGAAAATTAAAATCCAGGTGGTCAGGACTCTTTATCATTAAGACAATCTTTCCATATGGAACTGTGGAAATAACGCGAGAAGATGGCACCAACGCATTCAAAGTAAACGACCAGAGAGTGAACCCTTACTTTGAAGATGGACTGGAATGTCAAAAGTCATCTCTTGTACTACGCTAAGCCAATTGAGGCCCGCGTAGAAGTATCCCTGCGTTTGCATTGCCATATATTCCAAGGACGCTTCCTCTATCCTTATCTTTTTGCATTCTGTATTTTACGATGCATTTGAGTTTGTTGATTTATTTGTTTGGTTGTTTTAAGATTGTTCTTTGTTTTTGCTTTTGTAAAAGTTGGAAACTTGTTTGTTTTTCTTTAAAATTTGTGTATAATCGAGTTAGGAATAACGGACGCATTAGACGCAAGTCTAACGCATGGCCCAGTTGAAGGGACGCATCTCGAGAACACAAAAACACTCGAGTATTTAGATAACCGAGACGTCCCTTCAACTTTACATTTATTACAAACGTCAGGCGTGGCCTGACGTCAGCCACTAACCCTCTCTTAGCCTATAAAAGGACCTAACGATTTAAAGTTTTCTTCTTCTTCATTTTCACTCTTGAGCTCTCTAAAACAAAAAGAAAAAAAAAAACCTAACCTCTCCATTTCCCTCGCTTCTGATTTGCTCGAGCTTCTCCGGTCACAATGTCGTTCGCCTCAGATAGCCAGAACCAGACCGTGAGCTTTGGAAACGACTCACCGATAAACTTCTATTCCTTGTCCTCTATTTTGATTTCGCCTCCCCTGAGCCCTAGAAAAACCACCAAACCCTCACCTAAACCAAACCCACACACGGCGGAGCCACCTCTTCCTAGCGGCCGTCTGTTTCGAAACCTTCCACAGCCCCCACGAAACTCCATTCCAAAGCCTCCAAAGGCATCGTTACCCCTTCGGCAAAGATCCCTCAACCTAAACCTAAAACCCCTCAACCAAAACCCAAAACTACCCCCAAGCCAAGGGCCAATACACCTGCAAAACCAAGGACGCGTCCGTCATCTACGACCGCCTCCAAACCCTACACCAAGCCTGCTCCACCACCAGTCATCCCTAACATGACTATGGTGGGTGCAACGCATAATCCACTCACAGCATACGTTCACAACGCACCGTCACCAGCTGTGCGTCCACCACCTCCATTTTCTATCGTGCCCTTGGCCACCATTTATCCAGTGGAATCAAACGCGTCGAGCCAACCACCTCATTCGCCCATCCTCATATCTTCTCCTGGGATGCCTCATACCCTAGTGGGCACCCCTCCATTTACTCCGCCCATACCACCCTCTGACAGTCCTGCGTTAGAAAGCAATTTTGAAGAGTTGGCAGAATTGGCTCGACTGAACAAGCAAGAGGTTTTTGGTGCGATCTTGGTGTCCCTTAATCAAAGCCAAGAGGAAGAGCAGGTGATGCGTTCAGACCCACCTAACGCATCACTTGAGTTAGACGAAGCGGAGCGGTATGCTATGATGCTTGAAGAGGAATTAGAAGAAGAAGAAGAAAGGGAAGAAGAAAATAGAGAAGGGAGAATTGGCCCTGACACGTCTCAACCACGTCCATCCGACGTGAATGAAGGGCCTTTAAAATAAAAAAGAGTAACAAGAAAAAGAAGATTGATATTGGAGGAAGAAGAAGATGAGCAATCTGCATCCGGACCTGAAGGTGCAACGCATGAAAACAGCTCAAGGCACGATGTACTAGAGTAGGAATTGGAAAACTACTAGCCTGCAAGGCAAGGGCGAAGGAAGACGGATCTCCAAAGGGAATTGGAGAATGAACTAAGAGAACTGGAAAGGGAAACAAAAGAGCATGCGGCAGGAAAATGCAAGGTAATTGACGCGTTACCTAAGAAGATCTCGGGAAGAAAGCGTCAATTTAATGACATACTCGTAGAGAAGGGCTTCTTTCTCGAACGCCGCCCACTACCAATTTACATAACTGAGACAATAAATGCATTGGGGTGGAATAAGTTCTGCGTTGGGCACACCCGTATCTAGCCCAACCTCGTCAGCATGTTCTACAATAGTGAGTTTGATATGGAGAAGAACACAACTTTTGTTGACGGGGTGTTAGTGCTCTTCTCAGCAGACAAAATAAACGAAGTGTTCAACATTGACAGTAATCCAGACGCGGAAGGAAATCGCATCTTAGAGCAGCCAACGCCAAGCCAATTAGAAGATGCGTTAAGGACGGTTCTTACTTACTTCACACCTGCTTGGGGAAGGAGTGGGCTCCCCAAATCAGGTGAATCCACCAAAGTGGTAGGTTTGAGTCGGCAATCTGGCCACTTGCACCCATGCAAATCAAACGGACCGCCCTCATAGACAGGAGTTCACAAACTCACTCAGGATTAAAGGTCATGTTACCTATGGTCATCCTAGTGAAATGAAAGTCTCTGTCATGAACAACGTTATATAACAAGACCAAACATTTCGTGGTCTGTCTTATATAAACTCTTTATATAAGAGTATCCCTGCTCGCATGTCTAATACACGAATGGTCAGGATCAGACCATTTGTAGCACTTTACAAACACTTGTAACACCTACAAAGTGGGCCACACTCGTAGCATCACCAGGATAAGGTTTCCCTCTTTTATCCATATACTACAGACCATTTAGGTTATCACTTAAAAGCACATCCACTTGTATGTCTCCACATACATCGCTAAGTTATAATGATAACCAGGATCTTAGTTTATTGGTTTATGTAAATGCAAACCTAAAATACTAATTATTTTCAATAGACTGAAGTGGATAAAATATTTCATATTATAAATCATCAAATTTTTTGTTTATACAGATGTTTACAAACTACAGGAACCCTACGAGATTCAGGGCATCAACCCCAACAGATGGTTTATAAAAAGATTGCCCAAACAAACAGGCCCTTTACGTATCGAATCTTTAATGAATAGTAAAAAATCTAAAACCAATCCTAAAAGCATCCAAATGAGCAAACCTCATTCAACATATAATTATATAGAATAATAACCCACCATTATTCTGTATACGTTTGAAAAATTAAAATTAGGACGGAAACACACACTCTGATACCAATTGAAAGATACACGACGTACCCATTGCGGAAGAGATTGCGTCCTAATTTTAATTTTACATAACGCGCAAAGAATATATGTGACAAAAATAGAATACACATGATCAATTAAG